>NC_069501.1:547612305-547697594 GCF_027579735.1 Bombina bombina | reverse complement strand
CAAATTCTCTTACATTAACAGGAACATCCTGAACATTAGATGTTGAAGGAAAAACAACAGGTAATGGATTATTACTAATGGAGACATTATCTGCGTTAGAAAGTTTATCATGACAACTAACACAAACTACAGCCGGAGGAACAGTTACCAAAAGTTTACAACAAATGCAATTAGCTTTGGTAGAACCGACATCAGGCAGCGTCTTTCCAGAAGTAGATTCTGATCCAGGGTCAGGTTGTGACATCTTGCAATATGTAATAGAAAAAACAACATATAAAGCAAAATTATCAAATTCCTTAAATGACTGTTTCAGGAATGGGAAAAAATGCAAAACAAACAAGCCTCTAGCAACCAGAAGCAACAAAAAAATGAGACTGAAATAATGTGAAAAAACTGGCGCCAAGTATGACTCCCACTTTTTTGGCGCCAAGTATGACGCCCACATTTTTTGGCGCCAAGTATGACGCCCACATTGGCGCCAAAACGACGCCCACATTTTTTGGCGAAAAAAAACCCGTCTAACACACATGCGTCAAAAAATTACGCAACCACGTGAAAACTTCCGGCGTCAACTATGTCGCTGGAAATGATGAAATTTTGCGCCAAAAAAGGTCGCGCCAAAAATGACGCAATAAATTGAAGCATTTTCTGCCCCCGCAAGTCTAACAGTCCGCAAGGAAAAAAGTCAATTTGAAATTTTAAGGTAAGAAAAAATATTTATTAATATGCTTTTTCCCAAAAAATGAAACTGACAGTCTGAAAGAAGGAATACTGATTATCCTGAATCAAGGCAAATATAAGTTTAAAACATATATTTAGAACTTTACATATAAAGTGCCCAACCATAGCTTTGAGTGTCATAAATAGAAATAAGATTTACTTACCCCAAGACACTCATCTACATATAGTAGATAGCCAAACCAGTACTGAAACGAGAATCAGTAGAGGTAATGGTATATCGTCGATCTGAAAAGGGAGGTAGGAGAAGAAATCTCTACGACCGATAACAGAGAACCTATGAAATAGATCCCCTAGAGGAAGACCATGGTATTCAAATAGGCAATACTCTCTTCACATCCCTCTGACATTCACTGCACTCTGAGAGGAAAACCGGGCTTCAGCCTGCTGCGAAGCGCATATCAACGTAGAAATCTAGCACAAACTTACTTCACCACCTCCATGGGAGGCAAAGTTTGTAAAACTGAATTGTGGGTGTGGCGAGGGGTGTATTTATAGGCATTTTGAGGTTTGGGAAACTTTGCCCCTCCTGGTAGGAATGTATATCCCATACGTCACTAGCTCATGGACTCTTGCTAATTACATGAAAGAAAACTAAAATAATATGGTTGCATAAGTCTTATAACTGGGGATGTAGCGGTGTTTAGAATTGAGCAATCACATTCAAAATCATGTTAAATAGGAGTCAGTACACACCTGCCATCATGTAAAACGCCTCTGATTAAAGGGATAGTAAACCCAAAAACTTTTTAAATCTTTATTAAAACTTCATTATGTATGTGACATATTTCAAATAAGTACCTGTTAAATTTTTTCACTCGTTTTCTAGTTATTCTAAATCAAATATCTTTATATTGCCAAGCCCATTTTTATCACATTATGTGGACCCTATAATGATGTTCTACCTAGGTAGAAACATCATGGCGGTCCGCATGCGCATATAATTATTTTAATAGTAACGCATGTGCATTTTGGCACCTCAGTCCTAGCATGACCGTCACTATTCTGGCACAGGAAGCAGGGCGGACTTCATGATAGTGACATCAATGTTGGTGGGAGTGGCGCACCAGAGCGCTGAAGATTCACGGAACACAAACACATTGGGGAATCATCTGTGTTACTTTACTAGAGGTAAGTATAATAAGTACCCCTAGGTCAACGAGCAAGTTGATTTGATCTTAGTAAAAGGACGTTACCCTTAGACTATCAGTTTTTTTAACCCCTAGAAAAACGAGCATGTTTTTTTCTTATAAGGCAGTGACTTATAAGAGTGACTAACCAGCAATTATTTTTAACCCCTAGACTAACGAGCAAGTTGTTTTGTTCTTACAACACTCAGATTAATCGCAGGAGCTGCAAAGATTAAAAGCAATAGCAAATTCAGATGCGACTAAAGTTAATTATTAACATCTGAATTTGCTATTGCTTTTAATCTTTGCAGCTCCTGCGATTAATCTGAGTGTTGTAAGAACAAAACAACTTGCTCGTTAGTCTAGGGGTTAAAAATAATTGCTGGTTAGTCACTCTTATAAGTCACTGCCTTATAAGAAAAAAACATGCTCGTTTTTCTAGGGGTTAAAAAATTGATAGTCTATGGGTAACGTCCTTTTACTAAGATCAAATCAACTTGCTTGTTAGCCTAGGGGTACTTATTATACTTACCTCTAGTAAAGTAACAGATGATTCCCCAATGTGCTTGTGTTCCATGAATCTTCAGCGCTGAGCGCTCTGGTGCGCCACTCCCACCAACGTTGATGTCACTCTCATGAAGTCCGCCCTGCTTCCTGTGCCAGAATAGTGACGGTCATGCTAGGACTGAGGGGCCAAAATGCGCATGCGTTACTGTTAAAGATCTTAGATGAAGAATAATTAGAAAACGAGTGAAAAAATTTAACAGGTACTTATTTGAAATATGTCACATAAATAATGAAGTTTTAATAAAGATTTAAAAAGTTATTGGGTTTACTATCCCTTTAACCCCAAATAAAGTTCAGCTGTTCTAGTAGGTCTTTCCTGACATTTTCTTAGTCACAACCTACAGCAAAAGCCATGGCTCGCAGAGAGCTTCTAAAGCATCAGAGGGATCTCATTGTTAAAAGGTATAATTCAGGAGAATGGTACAAAAGAATTTCCAAGGCATTAGATATACCATGGAACACAGTGAAGACAGTCATCATCAAGTGGAGAAAATATGGCGCAACAGTGACATTACCAAGAACTGGACGTCCCTCCA
Organism: Bombina bombina; assembly: GCF_027579735.1. Taxonomy (NCBI): domain Eukaryota; kingdom Metazoa; phylum Chordata; class Amphibia; order Anura; family Bombinatoridae; genus Bombina; species Bombina bombina. Next base: position 547,694,623 of record NC_069501.1, on the reverse strand, counting down.
AAATTGATGAAAAGATGAGAAGAAAACTGGTATTGGAGGCTGCCAAGAAGCCTACAGCCCCATTAAAGGAGCTGCAGGAATATCTGGAAATTACTGGCTGTGTGGTGCATGTGACAACAATCGCCTGTATTCTTCATATGTCTGGGCTATGGGGTAGAGTGGCAAGACGGAAGCCTTTGCTTATGAAAAAAAAACATCCGAGCCTGGCCAAATTTTGCAAAAACACATCTGAAGTCTCCTAAAAGCATGTCGCAAAAGGTGTTCTGGTTTGATGAAACTTTTTGGCCATAATTCCAAAAGATATGTTCGGTGCAAAAACAACACTGCATATAACCAAAAGAACACCATACCCACAGTGAAGCATGCTTCTGCTAGAAAGCTGAACATGAAGAGGAACTTCATCTTTCAGCATGACAACAACCCAAAGCTTACATCCAAATCAACAAAGGAAAAAAAAAAAAATATATATATATATATATACGTGTGTGTGTGTGTGTATATATATATATATATATATACACATACATACACACACACACACACACACATAAACACATACAGAGAAAGTCCAGCACTCACAAGCTAAGATTAAAAGCAAAAATAGAAGGGTTAGTTACCACATCTGGCCAAATGGGACAAGCCCAGGTACCTCGTCAAGGTCCCTTCCAAAACCTGGGTCCCTAAAACAGTCACATAATGCAAGCCCTCAATCCAACGAACTGGGAACAAGTGAAGGGTGCACATATATACTTTTCCCTATGGGACTTGCATCCATGCCTATCTGGGGTTAACTGGCTGTGACTCTGGAGACAGCACCGCTTCCTGTGAGTGCCAGTGAGTGACAAAATCAAAAGGAGGGGGAGGCGGCCATTTCAAAACGGCCGAGGGACAACTAATAAGTCTTTTTACTTGCACACTATTTTCTAAAATTTGGCTACAATTTGCACTATTAATACTTAGAAACTATTTAAATGAGTAAGAACATTTTTTGGGTTGACTTGCCCTTTAAGGCAAGCTTTTTGAGGAAAGGAAAACATATCCCCCTCTTCTTATATAGCGTTGCATGAACGTTAAATCACTAAGCAAGATGCATTTTAGGAAAGCCGTAACTGTCAGAGTGCGCACTTTTCAATACAAATTTAGACAAAAAAAGGTGCGCTGATGAGCGCATCAATTGACGTCTAATGTGCGCATATTGAGACGAGTTGTTGCGCCAAGAGTGACACGTTACAATTTAAACGTAAGTGCACGTATAAAGACGCACTAATCAATTTATATATAATGCATGCTGCTGTGTGAAAAAAACATAATTTATGCTTACCTGATAAATTTATTTCTCTTGTAGTGTATTCAGTCCACGGATCATCCATTACTTATGGGATATATTCCCTTCCCAACAGGAAGTTGCAAGAGGATCACCCAAGCAGAGCTGCTATATAGCTCCTCCCCTCACATGTCATATCCAGTCATTCGACCGAAACAAAACAAGAAAGGAGAAACCATAGTGTGCAGTGGTGACTGGAGTTTTAATTAAAATTTAGATCTGCCTTAAAAAGACAGGGCGGGCCGTGGACTGAATACACTACAAGAGAAATAAATTTATCAGGTAAGCATAAATTATGTTTTCTCTTGTTAAGTGTATTCAGTCCACGGGTCATCCATTACTTATGGGATACCAATACCAAAGCTAAAGTACACGGATGATGGGAGGGACAAGGCAGGAACTTTAAACGGAAGGAACCACTGACTGTAGAACCTTTCTCCCAAAAACAGCCTCCGAAGAAGCAAGTGTGTCAAATTTGTAAAATTTTGAAAAGGTATGAAGCGAAGACCAAGTCGCAGCCTTGCAAATCTGTTCAACAGAGGCCTCATTCTTAAAGGCCCAGGTGGAAGCCACAGCTCTAGTGGAATGAGCTGTAATTCTTTCAGGAGGCTGCTGTCCAGCAGTCTCATAGGCTAAACGTATTATGCTACGAAGCCAAAAGGAGAGAGAGGTAGCCGAAGCTTTTTGACCTCTCCTCTGACCAGAATAAACGACAAACAGGGAAGAAGTTTGACGAAAATCTTTAGTTGTCTGTAAATAGAACTTCAGGGCACGGACTACGTCCAGATTATGCAAAAGTTGTTCCTTCTTTGAAGAAGGGTTAGGACATAATGATGGAACAACAATCTCTTGATTGATATTCCTGTTAGAAACTACCTTAGGTAAGAACCCAGGTTTAGTACGCAGAACTACCTTGTCTGAATGGAAAATCAGATAAGGAGAATCACAATGTAAGGCAGATAACTCAGAGACTCTTTGAGCCGAGGAAATAGCCATCAAAAACAGAACTTTCCAAGATAACAGCTTAATATCAATGGAATGAAGGGGTTCAAACGGAACACCTTGAAGAACTTTAAGAACTAAGTTTAAGCTCCACGGCGGAGCAACAGTCTTAAACACAGGCTTAATCCTAGCCAAAGCCTGACAAAAAGCCTGAACGTCTGGAACTTCTGCCAGACGTTTGTGTAGAAGAATAGACAGAGCAGAAATCTGTCCCTTTAACGAACTAGCAGATAAGCCCTTTTCTAAACCCTCTTGTAGAAAAGACAATATCCTAGGAATCCTAACCTTACTCCATGAGTAACTCTTGGATTCGCACCAATATAAATATTTACGCCATATCTTATGGTAAATTTTTCTGGTAACAGGTTTCCGAGCCTGTATTAAGGTATCAATAACCGACTCCGAGAAGCCACGCTTTGACAGAATCAAGCGTTCAATCTCCATGCAGTCAGCCTCAGAGAAATTAGATTTGGATGGTTGAAAGGACCCTGAATTAGAAGGTCCTGCCTCAGAGGCAGAGACCATGGTGGACAGGACGACATGTCCACTAGGTCTGCATACCAGGTCCTGCATGGCCACGCAGGCGCTATCAGAATCACAGATGCTCTCTCCTGTTTGATCTTGGCAATCAGTCGAGGAAGTAGCGGAAATGGTGGAAACACATAAGCCATGTTGAAAACCCAAGGGGCTGCTAGAGCATCTATCAGCGCCGCTCCCGGGTCCCTGGACCTGGATCCGTAACAAGGAAGTTTGGCGTTCTGGCGAGACGCTATGAGATCCAGTTCTGGTTTGCCCCAACGATGAATCAGTTGAGCGAAGACCTCCGGATGAAGTTCCCACTCCCCCGGATGAAAAGTCTGGCGACTTAGAAAGTCCGCCTCCCAGTTCTCCACGCCTGGGATATAGATTGCTGACAGGTGGCAAGAGTGAGACTCTGCCCAGCGAATTATCTTTGAGACTTCCAACATCGCTAGGGAACTCCTGGTTCCCCCTTGATGGTTGATGTAAGCCACAGTCGTGATGTTGTCCGACTGAAATCTGATGAACCTCAGAGTTGCTAACTGAGGCCAAGCTAGAAGAGCATTGAATATTGCTCTTAACTCCAGAATATTTATTGGGAGGAGTTTCTCCTCCTGAGTCCACGATCCCTGAGCCTTCAGGGAGTTCCAGACTGCGCCCCAACCTAGAAGGCTGGCGTCTGTTGTTACAATCGTCCAATCTGGCCTGCGAAAGGTCCTCCCCTTGGACAGATGGAGCCGAGAAAGCCACCAGAGAAGGGAATCTCTGGTCTCCTGATCCAGATTTAGTAGAGGGGACAAATCTGAGTAATCCCCATTCCACTGACTTAGCATGCATAATTGCAGCGGTCTGAGATGCAGGCGCGCAAATGGTACTATGTCCATTGCCGCTACCATTAAGCCGATTACTTCCATGCACTGAGCTACTGACGGGTGTGGAATGGAATGAAGGGCACGGCAAGCATTTAGAAGTTTTGATAACCTGGACTCCGTCAGGTAAATTTTCATCTCTATAGAATCTATAAGAGTCCCTAGGAAGGGAACCCTTGTGAGTGGTAATAGAGAACTCTTTTCCACGTTCACCTTCCACCCATGCAACCTCAGAAATGCCAGAACTATCTCTGTATGAGACTTGGCAATTTGAAAACTTGACGCTTGTATCAGAATGTCGTCTAGGTACGGAGCCACCGCTATGCCTCGCGGTCTTAGCACCGCCAAAAGTGAGCCCAGAACCTTTGTAAAAATTCTCGGGGCCGTAGCTAACCCGAAGGGAAGAGCTACAAACTGGTAATGCCTGTCTAGAAAGGAAAATCTTAGGTACCGATAATGATCTTTGTGAATCGGTATGTGAAGGTAGGCATCCTTTAAGTCCACTGTGGTCATATACTGACCCTCTTGGATCATGGGTAGGATGGTTCGAATAGTTTCCATTTTGAATGATGGAACTCTTAGGAATTTGTTTAAGATTTTTAGGTCCAAGATTGGCCTGAAGGTTCCCTCTTTCTTGGGAACCACAAACTGATTTGAGTAAAATCCTTGCCCTTGTTCCGTCCGCGGAACTGGGTGGATCACCCCCCTTAGTAAGAGGTCTTGTACACAGCGTAGAAATGCCTCTTTCTTTATTTGGTTTGCTGATAACCTTGAAAGATTAAATCTCCCTTGTGGAGGAGAAGCTTTGAAGTCCAGCAGATATCCCTGAGATATGATCTCCAACGCCCAGGGATCCTGGACATCTCTTGCCCAAGCCTGGGCGAAGAGAGAAAGTCTGCCCCCCACTAGATCCATTTCCGGATAGGGGGCCCTCTCTTCATGCTGTCTTAGGGGCAGAAGTAGGTTTTCTGGCCTGCTTGCCCTTGTTCCAGGACTGGTTAGCTTTCCAGCCCTGTCTGTAACGAGCAACAGTTCCTTCCTGTTTTGGAGCGGAGGAAGTTGATGCTGCTCCTGCCTTGAGGTTACGAAAGGCACGAAAATTAGACTGTTTGGCCTTTGATTTGGCCCTGTCCTGAGGAAGAGTATGACCAGTAATGTCAGCAATAATTTCTTTCAAGCCGGGCCCGAATAAGGTCTGCCCTTTGAAAGGAATATTAAGCAATTTAGATTTAGAAGTCACGTCATCTGACCAGGATTTAAGCCATAGCGCTCTGCCTGGATTGCGAATCCGGAGTTCTTAGCCGTTAGTTTAGTTAAATGTACAACGGCATCAGAAACAAATGCGTTAGCTAGCTTAAGTGCTTTAAGCTTGTCCATAATATCATCCAATGGAGCTGTGCGAATGGCCTCTTCCAGAGACTCAAACCAGAATGCCGCAGCAGCAGTGACAGGCGCAATGCATGCAAGGGGCTGTAAGATAAAACCTTGTTGAACAAACATTCTCTTAAGGTAACCTAACTTTTTATCCATTGGATCCGAAAAAGCACAACTATCCTCCACCGGGATAGTGGTACGCTTAGCTAAAGTAGAAACTGCTCCCTCCACCTTAGGGACCGTCTGCCATAAGTCTCGTGTGGTGGCGTCTATTGGAAACATTTTCCTAAATATAGGAGGAGGGGAAAAGGGCACACCGGGTCTATCCAACTCCTTGCTAATAATCTCTGTAAGCCTTTTAGGTATAGGAAAAACGTCAGTACACACCGGCACCGCATAGTATCTATCCAGCCTACATAATTTCTCTGGAATTGCAACTGTGTTACAATCATTCAGAGCCGCTAATACCTCCCCTAGCAATACACAGAGGTTCTCAAGCTTAAATTTAAAATTAGAAATCTCTGAATCCGGTCTCCCTGGATCAGATCCGTCACCCACAGAATGAAGCTCTCCGTCCTCATGTTCTGCAAATTGTGACGCAGTATCGGACATGGCTCTCACATCATCAGCGCGCTCTGTCCTTAACCCAGAGCTATCGCGCTTGCCTCTTAATTCTGGCAATTTAGATAATACCTCTGTCATAACAGTAGCCATGTCTTGCAAAGTGATTTGTATGGGCCTCTCTGATGTACTTGGCGCCACAATATCACGCGCCTCCTGAGCGGGAGGCGAAGGTACTGACACGTGAGGAGAGTTAGTCGGCATAACTTCCCCCTCGTTGTCTGGTGATAATTTCTTTACAGATAAAGACTGACTTTTATTTAAAGTGACATCAATACATTTAGTACACATATTTCTATGGGGCTCCACATTGGCCTTCAAACATAGTGAACAAACAGATTCATCTGTGTCAGACATGTTTAAACAGACTAGCAATGAGACTAGCAAGCTTGGAAAATACTTTCAAATAAATTTACAAGCAATATAAAAAACGTTACTGCGCCTATAAGAAGCACAAAAAAAAACAAAAAACTGTCACAGTTGAAATAACAATGAACCAAAACAGTTATAGCAACCAAATTTTCACAGTAAATGTATTAAGTTAGCAAAGGATTGCACCCACTAGCAAATGGATGATTAACCCCTTAATACCCAAAACGGATAATCAATTTAACAATTAACGTTTTTATCACAGTCAAACACACTGTCACAGGTCTGCTGTGACTGATTACCTCCCTCAAAATGAATTTTGAAGACCCCTGAGCTCTCTAGAGACGTCCTGGATCATGGAGGAAGAAGCAGGAAGACTGTGACTGAATTTTTACTGCGCAAAAAAGCGCTAAAATAGGCCCCTCCCACTCATATTACAACAGTGGGAAACCTCAGTTAACTGTTTCTATGCAGAAATATACGTTAGCCATGTGGAAAAAAATCATGCCCCAATAAGTTTTATCACCAAAGTACCTCACAAAAACGATTAACATGCCAGTAAACATTTTAAACATCCATTTTAAAGGTTATGTAGTGTTATTAATAAGCCTGCTACCAGTCGCTTCTACTGCAGTTAAGGCTCATACATTACTTCAGTATTAACAGCATTTTCTTAGTCAAATTCCATTCCTTAGAAAATTACTTTACTGCACATACATTCATCAGCCTGATACAAGTCGCTACTACTGCATTTAAGGCTGTACTTACATTACATCGGTATCAGCAGTATTTTCTTAGTCAATTCCATTCCTTAGAAAAATATTTTACTGCACATACCTCATTTGCAGGGGACCCCGCATGCTATTCCCTTTTCTGAAGTTACCCCACTCCTCAGAATGTGCTAGAACAGCCAGTGGATCTTAGTTACTTCTGCTAAGATCATAGAAAACGCAGGCAGATTCTTCTTCTAAATACTGCCTGAGATAAAAACAGCACACTCCGGTGCCATTTTAAAAACATAATTTATGCTTACCTGATAAATTTATTTCTCTTGTAGTGTATCCAGTCCACGGATCATCCATTACTTGTGGGATATTCTCCTTCCCAACAGGAAGTTGCAAGAGGATCACCCACAGCAGAGCTGCTATATAGCTCCTCCCCTAACTGTCATATCCAGTCATTCGACCGAAAACAAACAGAGAAAGGAGAAACCATAGGGTGCAGTGGTGACTGTAGTTTAATTAAAATTTAGACCTGCCTTAAAAGGACAGGGCGGGCCGTGGACTGGATACACTACAAGAGAAATAAATTTATCAGGTAAGCATAAATTATGTTTTCTCTTGTTAAGTGTATCCAGTCCACGGATCATCCATTACTTGTGGGATACCAATACCAAAGCTAAAGTACACGGATGATGGGAGGGACAAGGCAGGATTAAGCGGAAGGAACCACTGCCCGAAGAACCTTTCTCCCAAAAACAGCCTCCGAAGAAGCAAAAGTATCAAATTTGTAAAATTTTGAAAAAGTGTGAAGCGAAGACCAAGTCGCAGCCTTGCAAATCTGTTCAGAGGCCTAATTTTTGAAGGCCCATGTGGAAGCCACAGCTCTAGTAGAATGAGCTGTAATCCTTTCAGGGAGCTGCTGTCCAGCAGTCTCATAGGCTAGGCGTATTACGCTCCGAAGCCAAAAGGACAGAGAGGTTGCCGAAGCTTTTTGACCTCTCCTCTGTCCAGAGTAAACGACAAACAGGGAAGATGTTTGACGAAAATCCTTAGTAGCTTGTAAGTAAAACTTCAAGGCACGGACTACGTCCAGATTATGTAAAAGACGTTCCTTCTTTGAAGAAGGATTAGGACACAATGATGGAACAACAATCTCTTGATTGATATTCTTGTTAAAAACCACCTTAGGTAAAAACCCAGGTTTGGTACGCAGAACTACCTTATCTGCATGAAAAATCAGATAAGGAGAATCACATTGTAAGGCAGATAGCTCAGAGACTCTCTGAGCCGAGGAAATAGCCATCAAAAACAGAACTTTCCAAGATAAAAGTTTAATATCAATGGAATGAAGGGGTTCAAACGGAACTCCTTGAAGAACTTTAAGAACCAAGTTTAAGCTCCACGGAGGAGCAACAGGTTAAAACACAGGCTTAATTCTAACCAAAGCCTGGCAAAATGCCTGAACATCTGGAACCTCTGCCAGACGCTTGTGCAAAAGAATAGACAGAGCAGAAATCTGTCCCTTTAAGGAACTAGCTGATAATCCTTTGTCCAAGCCCTCTTGGAGAAAAGACAATATTCTAGGAATCCTAACCTTACTCCATGAGTAATTCTTGGATTCACACCAATAATGATATTTACTCCATATCTTGTGCTAGATTTTCCTGGTAACAGGCTTTCGTGCCTGTATTAAGGTATCACTGACTGACTCGGAGAAGCCACGCTTTGATAGAATCAAGCGTTCAATCTCCATGCAGTCAGTCTCAGAGAAATTAGATTTGGATGATTGAAAGGACCTTGTATCAAAAGGTCCTGTCTTAGAGGCAGAGTCCATGGTGGAAAGGATGACATGTGCACTAGGTCTGCATACCAAGTCCTGCGTGGCCACGCAGGTGCTATCAGAATCACCGATGCTCTCTCCTTTTTGATTTTGGCAATCAGTTGAGGGAGCAGAGGAAACGGTGGAAACACATAAGCCAGGTTGAAGAACCAAGGCGCTGCTAAAGCATCTATCAGCGTCGCTTCTGGGTCCCTGGACCTGGATCCGTAACAAGGGAGCTTGGCGTTCTGGCGAGACGCCATGAGATCCAACTCTGGTTTGCCCCAACGATGAATCAATTGAGCAAACACCTCCGGATGGAGTTCCCACTCCCCCGGATGGAAAGTCTGACGACTTAGAAAATCCGCCTCCCAGTTCTCCACGCCTGGGATATGGATTGCTAACAGGTGGCAAGAGTGGGACTCTGCCCAGCGAATTATTTTTGAGACTTCTAACATCGCTAGGGAACTCCTGGTTCCCCCTTGATGGTTGATGTAAGCCACAGTCGTGATGTTGTCCGACTGAAATCTGATGAACCTCAGTGTTGCTGAGGCCAAGCCAGAAGAGCATTGAATATCGCTCTTAACTCCAGAATATTTATTGGAAGGAGTTTCTCCTCCTGAGTCCACAATCCCTGTGCCTTCAGGGAGTTCCAGACTGCACCCCAACCTAGAAGGCTGGCATCTGTTGTTACAATTGTCCAATCTGGCCTGCGAAAGGTCATACCCTTGGACAGGTGGACCCGAGACAACCACCAGAGAAGAGAATCTCTGGTCTCTTGATCCAGATTTAGCAGAGGGGACAAATCTGTGTAATCCCCATTCCACTGACTCAGAATGCATAATTGCAGCGGTCTGAGATGTAGGCGCGCAAATGGCACTATGTCCATTGCCGCTACCATTAAGCCGATTACCTCCATACACTGAGCCACCGAAGGGCGCGGAATGGAGTGAAGAACACGGCAAGCATTTAGAAGTTTTGATAACCTGGACTCCGTCAGGTAAATTCCCTAAGAAGGAGACTCTTGTGAGACTCTTGTGAGTGGGGATAGAGAACTCTTTTCCTTGTTCACTTTCCACCCGTGCAACCTCAGAAATGCCAGAACTATCTCTGTATGAGACTTGGCAACTTGAAAGTTTGACGCCTGTATCAGGATGTCGTCTAGATACGGAGCTACCGCTATGCCTCGCGGTCTTAGAACCGCCAGAAGTGAGCCCAGAACCTTTGTAAAGATTCTCGGGGCTGTAGCCAACCCGAAGGGAAGAGCTACCAATTGGTAATGCCTGTCTAGAAAGGCAAACCTTAGAAACCGATGATGGTCTTTGTGAATCGGTATGTGAAGGTAGGCATCCTTTAGGTCCACTGTGGTCATGTACTGACCCTCTTGGCTCATGGGTAGGATGGTCCGAATAGTTTCCATTTTGAAAGATGGAACTCTGAGGAATTTGTTTAAGATCTTTAGATCCAAAATTGGTCTGAAGGTTCCCTCTTTTTTGGGAACCACAAACAGATTTGAATAAAAACCCTGTCCTTGTTCCGTCCGCGGAACTGGATAGATCACTCCCATAATTAGGAGGTCTTGCACACAGCGTAGGAATGCCTCTTTCTTTATCTGATTTGCAGATAGCCTTGAAAGATGAAATCTCCCTTGTGGAGGGGAAGCTTTGAAGTCCAGAAGATATCCCTGAGATATGATCTTGAACATCTCTTGCCCATGCATGGGCGAAGAGAGAAAGTCTGCCCCCTACTAGATCCGTCGCCGGATAGGGGGCCATTCCTTCATGCTGTCTTAGAGGCAGCAGCAGGCTTTCTGGCCTGCTTGCCTTTGTTCCAGGACTGGTTAGGTTTCCAGGCCTGCTTAGATTGAGCAAAAGTTCCCTCTTGCTTTGAAGCGGAGGAAGTTGATGCTGCACCTGCCTTGAAATTTCGAAAGGCACAAAAATTAGACTGTTTGGCCTTTGCTTTGGCCCTGTCCTGAGGAAGGGTATGACCCTTACCTCCAGTAATGTCAGCAATAATTTCCTTCAAACCAGGCCCGAATAAGGTCTGCCCCTTGAAAGGAATGTTGAGTAATTTAGACTTCGAAGTCACGTCAGCTGACCAGGATTTAAGCCATAGCGCCCTACGCGCCTGGATGGCGAATCCGGAATTCTTAGTCGTTAGTTTAGTCAAATGAACAATGGCATCAGAAACAAATGAGTTAGCTAGCTTAAGTGTTCTAAGCTTGTCAATAATTTCAGTCAATGGAGCTGTATGGATGGCCTCTTCCAGGGCCTCAAACCAGAATGCCGCCGCGGCCGTGACAGGCGCTATGCATGCAAGGGGCTGTAAAATAAAACCTTGTTGAATAAACATTTTCTTAAGGTAACCCTCCAATTTTTTATCCATTGGATCTGAAAAAGCACAACTGTCCTCAACCGCGATAGTGGTCCACCTTAGGGACCGTCTGCCATAAGTCCCGTGTAGTGGCGTCTATTGGAAACATTTTTCTAAATATAGGAGGTGGGGAAAAAGGCACACCCGGTCTATCCCACTCCTTGCTAATAATTTCTGTAAGCCTTTTAGGTATAGGAAAAACATCAGTACACACCGGCACCGCATAGTATTTATCCAGCCTACACAATTTCTCTGGTACTGCAACTGTGTTACAGTCATTCAGAGCAGCTAATACCTCCCCAAGCAATACACGGAGGTTCTCAAGCTTAAATTTAAAATTAGAAATCTCTGAATCAGGTTTCCCCGAATCAGAGACGTCACCCACAGACTGAAGCTCTCCGTCCTCATGATCTGCATATTGTGACGCAGTATCAGACATGGCCCTTACAGCATCTGCGCGCTCTGTATTTCTCCTAACCCCAGAGCAATCGCGCTTGCCTCTTAATTCAGGCAACCTGGATAATACCTCTGACAGGGTATTATTCATGATTGCAGCCATGTCCTGCAAGGTAATCGCTATGGGCGTCCCTGATGCAATTGGCGCCATATTAGCGTGCATCCCCTGAGCGGGAGGCGAAGGGTCTGACACGTGGGGAGAGTTAGTCGGCATAACTTCCCCCTCGTCAGAATCTTCTGGTGATATTTCTTTTATAGTTAAAGACTGATCTTTACTGTTTAAGGTGAAATCAATACATTTAGTACACATTCTCCTATAGGGCTCCACCATGGCTTTCAAACATAATGAACAAGTTGTTTCCTCTGTGTCAGACATGTTTAAACAGACTAGCAATGAGACTAGCAAGCTTGGAAAACACTTTAAACAAGTTTACAAGCAATATAAAAAACGTTACTGCACCTTTAAGAAACACAAATGTTTGCCAAAATTTGAAATAACAGTGAAAAAAGGCAGTTACACTAACAACATTTTTAGTGTATGTAACAAGTTAGCAGAGCATTGCACCCACTTGCAAATGGATGATTAACCCCTTAATACCAAACACAGAATAATAACGGACAAAAACGTTTTTTTTTTTTTTTTTAAATAGTCACAACAACTGCCACAGCTCTACTGTGGCTTGTTACCTCCCTCAAAAACGACTTTGAAGCCTTTTGAGCCCTCCAGAGATATCCTGGATCATGCAGGAAGAAGCTGGATGTCTGTGTCTGTAATTTTTGATGCACAAAAAAAACCCTTCCACTCATATTACAACAGTGGAAAGTCAGGAAACTGTTACTAGGCAGAATTCAAGCCAGCCATGTGGAAAAAAACTAGGCCCCAATAAGTTTTATCACCAAACATATATAAAAACGATTAAACATGCCAGCAAACGTTTTATATTACATTTTTATAAGAGTATGTGTATCTATTAATAAGCCTGATACCAGTAGCTCTCACTGCATTTAAGGCTTTACTTACATTAGTTCAGTATCAGCAGCATTTTCTAGCAAATTCCATCCCTAGAAATATATTAACTGCACATACCTTATTGCAGGATAACCTGCACGCCATTCCCTCTCTGAAGTTACCTCACTCCTCAGAATATGTGAGAACAGCCATGGATCTTAGTTACTTCTGCTAAGATCATAGAAAACGCAGGCAGATTCTTCTTCTAAATACTGCCTGAGATAAACAGTACACTCCGGTACCATTTAAAAATAACAAACTTTTGATTGAAGAATAAACTAAGTATAAAACACCACACTCCTCTTACGACCTCCATCTTGGTTGAGGCTTGCAAGAGAATGACTGGATATGACAGTTAGGGGAGGAGCTATATAGCAGCTCTGCTGTGGGTGATCCTCTTGCAACTTCCTGTTGGGAAGGAGAATATCCCACAAGTAATGGATGATCCGTGGACTGGATACACTTAACAAGAGAAATAACAAACTTTTGATAGAAGAAATAATTAAGTATAAAAACTCCACACTCCTCTCATGCCTTCCTACTATGTTGAGAGTTGCAAGAGAATGACTGGATATGACATGTGAGGGGAGGAGCTATATAGCAGCTCTGCTTGGGTGATCCTCTTGCAACTTCCTGTTGGGAAGGGAATATATCCCATAAGTAATGGATGATCCGTGGACTGAATACACTTAACAAGAGAAAAAGGTGCACAAACCCGATGTATTTATGCACCGTTATAGACGCGCCTGCGTATATTATGGCTCGCGAACCTGATGAACATTTATGCGCCAGGTCTAGCAAGGGGAATAGTAAGAATCTGTCCCAGTGCCATGCATACACATATAGTTAAACTTTTTTTAAAATGCCTGAAAAGATAGCTGTATCTATAAAAATTATAACACATACTTACCCATATACTCGTCCACTTAGTAGCAGACAGCCAATCTAGTACTAAAACATATCAGCAGAAGTATTGGAGTAGGAGTATAACGTCAATCTGTAAAGGGAGGCGGCAGAAGACGAGTCCCTGCGACCAAATTTACAGAGAGCCTATGAAGGATTTCCCATGAGGCGAACATTGTATCATGAGGCAGTAACTCCCTTCACTTCCCTCTGACAAGCACTGTACTCTGAGGGGAACTGGGCTTCAATATGCTATGAAGTGCCTTTCACTGAAGAAATCAAGCACATCATCATGCTTCAACCACATCCAATGGAGTCAAAGTTTAAAACTGAGGTATGAGTGAGGTGGGAGGGGTTTTATAGGCTTTTAAGGTTTGGGAAAATTTGCCTCCACTTGGTAAGAATGTATATCCCATACGTAACATTTTGTGGACTCTCGCCACCTATATGAAATAGACAAAAAACCAGAGCAAATGCTTACATCAAATGGAGGGATATAATTAAAGTATGATGAACTAATTAAAAAAGGCACAAAACTATATTCCTCCCCAGTGCAGAATAATACGTTGTCTGCTTGTCTCACTAGTGGAACCAGAAAGAAAAATCTGAGTGATTTAGAACTTCCCAGCCACATATTCCAAATAATATAACATAACAAGAGTATGAAATTAAGCAAGGTTACAGTATAGACATTTTTTTCACATCATTAATCAACATAAAAATGCTATTACTCCAAGTACATCCAGAGTATGAACAATATTGACTTATTTATTATTTTGCCACCTTAATTATAGCTAGAATTTATTGAAGGATCATAATGAGTTGAGCTTGGTTTATTGCAAGAATGGTAAAATCAAAAGACCAACATCTTTGTTCTGTTCTCTGAAGTGCACCAAGTAAGGTTCATTGCTTTCCCAACACCTGACTGGTGCTGATGCCTGCAGTACTAACAGAAAGCAGAAATCTCAGATCCTAGTTGTACAGAAGCAGCAAAGAGTGGGCTATACATACATTTGGCATAAGAAGCAGTGAAGATGCAGTTATGTCATGGAAGTATTACCAAATATGTCTAAAAATAGTGTGGGTGTATATTAATAGCCTGCATCACCAAATCAAGCAGCTTTATTTTGGTATATAATGCAACATTCACATTGAAAGTGCTATTGAATGCAGAAATGATCAGGCTGTATTTGAAAACAGATTAAACTGCATACATCTAAAAAGTACGCTGTTCAACTGCTCATTGATTTTAAGAAGTGCATCCTCTACAAACAAATTCATTTGTGTTCCCTATAGTGGTTTTCTTTTGTGGCAGGGGGCTTTTTGCTGCATCCCCCACCCACCTTTTTTTAAGCAGGCAAGCGGTGCAGCATGATTAGTTGTCAGGTAAAGAAAAACCACCTATACACAATATTGTAAGGCTCCTTTACCACCACTGAAAATGCTACCTGTTGCGTACATATAATATACCACCATACATTTCCTCCTCAAGGGGTCAAATTGAAGGTTCAGCCTTTGAAGTGGGAGAATGCTGTTGGTGCCAGTTCCTGCTGACCTCATTACTAACACCTCGGGCTGCTAGCTCGAACATGCCCCTCCCTCCCCCCCCCCGCACTCCATCTGTTCTTTTCAAGACTAGTTACTCTGCCCCCACCCTCTCTCAATGCCTCAACCACTATCTGTCTCAACCCCCCTCTCATAACCCCTAACTCTATCTTGCTTCTCAGTCAACCCGCTTATCTTTATTTTTTTTTGACCCATTATTTCTTCCATTAATGTGTTTAGATACAGAGAGTGAGAGATTAAAAGACGCACAGGGAGAGCCTCAGATGGACAGCATGAGACAGACAGAAAGCAGTGAAGGCCTCTACCTCCTCTGCTCTCTGGTCTCCATGGCAACGTGTCACCCTCACACCTTCTGTCCCTGACATGTCACACAGCTTCTGGCTCTGTCCCCAGCCCCTGACATTGAGTGACAGGGTGTGGGGGGAGATAAAACAGAAAGTGAAGGGAATAGAGGGAGGATAAAAGAAAAAAATGTGGGGAAGGAGACAAATACGGTAAGTTTTCCACACCTTACAAATGTATCTGTCATGTTTACACCCACTTTGAAATATTCTGGTTAGGAGTATAGAAGAAATTACAGAGACAAAAACATCCAGCACACTCCTTCCTATTTCTTGCATAATTTACTTAGAGGTGTAATAATGCTTTAACACTGGCATTGCGACGCTCCACTTTAGCACACCTGTCTTAGCTAATTTCTCATGCACGTACGCATCTCCATCAGTTGTACCTTTATTTTTCTTACACACAGCTGTGTCAGTGCACATTGTACAGGGTCAGACATTTGGGTTGTTGCTTGGCAACACCCCCCCCCCCTTTCTTCATGCTTTCCACTTACCTGGCAGTAAGATCCCCCTGCAAATCTGTAGGAGCAGTAGAATGACCTCACCCCCCCCCTACACACACTAATCTAAAGTGGAGGCCAGAATTGAGGATTAACTAGCGCCAAACCAGAAAAAGCCATACAAAACATGGCAATATAACCTCTTCCATGCCAGTCTTGCAGAACGAGGCAGTATAACCCTATCCCTGCCAGAATCCTACTGTGTGTGCCATAGTAAACCCTTTCAGAGCAATGCAATTACTCATCCCTTGACAGAGTGCTGCAGACTCCTGCCAGGGTCATATTGTGGCAAATTAACCCTTTTTCTATTACAGAAAATAGAAGTGCATCAATATAACCTCTTCCCTGCCAGAGATAGCCTTGTCCACACAGGGATATATATAGATGCACACGCATCCACACACATACACTGTGTGGGGGATGTGTGAGCTTTCAAGGGTAGGTTTCTGGAACAGGCTGTGAAAAAGCAATGAGGCACTGGGGGGGTGGAGAGCACTGAAGGCCCAGAGGGGATTGTGGGAGGACAGTCTGTTCTGCACAAGGAGGGTCATAGAGCAGCAGGAGATTGTCACACTGCTGGCAAAGCGAGGAGAGAGAGGAACTGACGAATGGGACATCAAGGGCCTGGCGTGAACTGGGAAAGGGAGGGAGAGCCAGGAGTGAGATTAGAGACAGTAAGAGAAAGAAGGGGGAGGGAGAGAGAGAGAAAGAAAAGGGGGAGATTGTGAGGGAAAGAAAAAAAATGTAGACAGGGAACAGCAGTAAAGGGAAAAAAAAGGTAAGCATAAAGGGGTAATGAATGGAGGGGAAACTGCATATTAGCTAGATTATGTACGAGCAGGGCAGGAGGTATGACAATGGTATGGGTGAGTCAGGAAGAGAGAAGTTGGAGATGAGATCTTATACAGGTATACAGGAAATAATAACACTTTGTGAAAAAAGGGGGCAAGAAGGTTGGAAGTGACATCATATTAATGAATAAATAAAATAAAGATTAACAGGTAATTATTTTAAAGCTTGCTTGGTTTGGGGTTGCAAACTATAGTTTTCCACTAAGAGTTTTCAACCTGGGGAAAAATACTTTGTGAACAGAATTAGCCTCCTTAGACACATGGGGATGGCTATAGACCCTGCAAAAACAAAAAACGTCAACTAAAGGGATATAAATGCAAAAAGAAAATTCTTTTATGCGGAAGAGCATTAAAAAGGTATATGAAACCCAAATATTTTATTTTGTCATTCAGACAGAGCATGCTATTATTCACCTTTATCCAGCAGGGGGTAAAGATAAAAAACTAACTACCATAGAGGTGGGAGGGGTTATATAGAGCTCTTGGGGGTTTGAGAATCTTTGCCTCCTCCCAGTGGCAGGGAAGGTAATTCCCAGGAGTAATTGATTGTGGACTCTTACCACCTTTATGAAAGAACAGTTTCCAAGTTACTTCTATTATCAAATTTGCTTGATTCAGATGTTATTCTGTTTTGAGGAGATACCTAGGTAGGCACATGGAGCACTACATGACAGGAAATAGTGCTGCCATTTAGTGCTCTTGCATATGGATAACATTGTTGCAAAACTGCTGCCATATAGTGCTCCAGAAATGGGTCAGCTCCTAAGCATACGTCCCCCTGCTTTACAAAAAAAAGATACCAAGAGAATGAACAAGAATTGATCAAGTAAATTAGAAAGGGGTTTAAAATCGCATGCTCTATCTTAATCATAAAATAAAAATTTGGGGTATCCAAAATATCCCTTTAATTATTCACTATTGTTTGTATATAACTGTTTATAATTAAAGTAGCCACCAATAACCAGCTAGCTCCTGGTAGTGCATTAGTGCTCCTGAGCCTACCCAAGCATGCCTTAAAATACCAAGAGAACCAGCTTTATTTGAAAATGAAAGTTTCATTTTGATTGCCATGTACCTTTAAGGAAGAATGTATGTAAACCCAATGCAGATCTCTTGTTGTAGAAAGGATATTTAAAGGGACATTAAACTGCTGCACACAACGAATATCATAGTTACAACTCACCATGATATTGTTTTTCCTTCAGTGATGCATCTTTCTTCATAGCGGTTATCTTACTTTTACCCCTTACAGGTGCCGATTGGTAAAGCTCTGCATTTTTACACCGGGGGCTGCCATCTTGGAGCTTCACACCCTGTGACAGAATTGTACTGCATGCACAGATAGTGACAGCTGTATAATTGTGATTTGGGCCTAGTGTACATGATACAGATGCAAAAAAGCTGTCAATGTAATCAATTTTGTTTACACAGTATAAAAGTTATATTAAATAAAAAAAATATACAGAAACAGACATTGCAAAAATGTAAAAAATAAATAATCTGTGAATGTGCAGCACTTCTGTCGCATGTGCAAGAATACCTAAACTTTACAATGTCAGCACCTAGTATAAAGATGTGGAGCTTCACAACCAAAACAGCTTTAAAACGAGTTGCAGACACAGGAGGAAAAACAATAGCAGGTTTAATAGTAAACTTTCTGTTGTATTTGTGTTCATTTGAGTCATTTAAAAGGGACAGTAAGCTCTAAAAATTAAATTGTCTGTGTGAAAAAGTTGAAGTTAAAGCTTTATAACTTGATTATGAAACTAATAGAATGTGCATGTCTGTGTACTGTACAGCTAGTCCTTCAGGACTGATTGCTCACTGGCTGATAAACAATACTCCCAATACTTTGGTGGACAGTGACATATCCTCACTGCAGGAGCCTCTGTTTTACAAAATTAAAATATAAAAAAAAAATATATATATTTTAAAATACCTGTTTTCAGCTGTAAAAACAAATATATATTACATTTTTTTTAAAAGAGATGAGTTACATAAATTGGTTTGAGGAGGGGGGAAACCTGAACTCTACTGCAATGAAATTGATATTATAGTCACAACACACAAATTGAACACACAAAAGCCATTTTTGGACAATACACAATTTATGAGAAATCCTTATTTACAATAAATAGTTTTAACCGCCGGAGGGGGGAGAGGGTTTAACATACGCAAGTTCAGTGCAGCGGGTTGGAGGGGGCAAGAAGGGAATGAGGGATGGCGAATTGAGGGTATGTGAGGGAAAAGAGGGCAGATAACCATTTCCTTGACAGAGTTGCCAATGCATTGCAGATAACTCTGACCATGAGGTGGGTAACAGATCAAACTCTCCCCCTCCCCCCTCACACACAAGCTCCCTTTGTATATTTTTTTTTTTACATTTTTTTCTAACATTTTAAAAAAATTTCTTATGTACAATTTTTGCTGGTTTTGTGAAGAAACAGAACAAAAACAAAAAGCAAAAAAACAAAAATTTTTCCTTCAGGAGGAGGAGAGATGAGTGGAAAAAAGGGGTGTCCAGAGCTTTGGAAGGAGAGGGGCGGGGCAGGGCAGAGCACTCATGGTTTGTGGGGGTGAAGGTTCAGGAGATTTCATGGCATCTTTTCTGATTTCCGTGGAGAGAGGAGGGTCTGAGCTGTGAAAATCAAAATGATAAAAATTGATTACTTAACAGTAACATAATTAAAACACCAAATGAATAAATAATTGCTAGGGTATGTACAACGTACGGCACAAGCATGAGGGTGTGAGAGTAGAGGGCAATGCAAACTTCATAATTAAAAAGGGACGGTAAACACCTTGTAATTACAAGCCATTTCTGTTGTGCTGCTTTAGAATAATACATCAGCCAAGTCTAAACATTCTTAAAATAAATTAACACTTTTTTTAACGCAATTGTTTTACAAAAGTTATACTCCTCCCATTATAACCTTATTTGGCAGGGCAAATCTGGGATTTAGTCTGTAGACTACAAAGCTGGTCATGAGCATAAAGTTAGTATCAAATGAATCGTTTTGCAGTTGTTACCAGTTAAAGCCAATGCATATATGCAGCAGGGTTAGCTTTGATAAATCAATAGGGAGCATTTCAAGTTAGGAGAATGAGATAATCTACAATTTTAAAGCGCTAACTTACATGAAAGGACAGCAAAATAAATAATGAAAGTACATTGCAAAGTTGTTTCATTATGCATAACTAAACATTTTATATAAACAATTTGAAGAAGTGTTTACTGTCCCTTTAAAGGGGATATGAGAATCCGGACAAAAGGAGTGGGGTTTAGATTAGTGACACAGTAAAGGCAGCTCAACATATGAAGTAAGAGTGGCAATAGAAATAAACAACACAGGAAATCATGGAAAAAGTGGTAGGGAACAGTGCAGTACGATGAGGACGACACTGGGCTACAAGCAAAAAGATACAGAGAAGAGCTCAGTGTTACAGAACTAGTGGTAAGGATACTAGCAGGGGACATCACTAGTTTGAGAAGTATCTAAAGCCAAGCTACTGAAGGAGTGATTGAGAAAGGGTTGTGTTTAGCAATAACTATAGAACAGAGTGTGGACAATTAAATGAAACATGAGCCCTAACTTGAAAGATAAAGCACTAACAGTGAGTGAGAAGAATGCAGGAGCAAGGAGAGGTGAGATGGTGGAATTTGCTAGACAATAGTGTTGAACTAGAGGTAGCAGTGGATAAGGGGAAAATAAAGTGCCAAAGAGAAAAAAGAGCACAGTGAAGTCTGTTGTAGTGAAACAAACTAATTTAGTAGATGGAAGGGTGAAGAGAACCAATAATGGTTCTTGCGGCATGGAAGAATAGGACCTAGCTGGTGTGTACGGTGGGGTAGATGCAGTGTAAGTCTATGGGAATCAAGTAAACCAGGATGTACATGTTTGTGGTGGGGGAGTATACTGAACCTCTAGTGGGGGGAAAGGGGTGCAGTATTAGTTTTAGGGAAGAGCAGAAATAGGGGAGGCCAGAAAACAGGAAGCAAAGCTAAGGGGTAAAACCTATTGATTGGTCAGGAGTGGGACAAGATAGATGTGGGTAAACCGGGCACAGCACGGTTTACAATGGATAGCACAAGGAAAAGGACAGGTAATGCAGAGAGTTGGAAACAGAGCTCTATATAGCCATGTCCAGTGCTAGAAGTGTCTGTAAAAAAACAAGAAAAAAAAACTAGATAGACGTGTCAGAAAAATAGGTACAGGAATGAACAGGAAACAGACAACCTAAAAGGATATGAAAATCCAAATTAATTCTGTCTGAATCATGAAAGCTTAGACGTGCATTTGTGTCAGTAGCAAACAAAAGCGGAAGACGGCAGCGTCATTTGGCCATTTTCTGAGCCGGATTTCTTCTTGAGTGCAACACACTAAGGTCTGTGTCGAATGACGTTGCCAGCTGCATTCTTCAACATTCGTTTGCTACAGAAAAACACAAATGCATGTGTCTAGATCGAATACAGGTTATTAGTTAAGAAAATCAAATATTTCTCCACTCCATTTAATGAGATCATACTAAAGTAGGCTCAGGAGTGTGCACATATCTCTATCAGTATATGACAGCAGTGTTTGCAGCACTGTTGTATGTAACTGCAGCTCTTTTTAAAAAAACCTTCCAGAATTCCAAGCCTCTCCAACATCTTCATCCTCTACCTCTGACCTTCTAGCCTTACAATACAATTCTATACTTTTATTAATGCTTGATTAAAGGGGACATGCTTCTCAGTACACCATGCATCATGTACTCATAGGCAACCATGGAACCCAAAATAGACCCTATCTCCAACAATGTTCACAGGCTGCTAAACTTCAATGGAGGTAATTACACAACCTATGCTTACTTAACCCATTACAAAGTCATCTTCTAGTCATGCAACTCAGCCCTTAACTTAACCAAACAAATCTATATTTTGTCCCTCATGTCCACGCTTTCATCCAATTCAAGTTGCCTGTTCTCAAATTACAGCTTCCATGCACTACCAAACACACCACACAGATTATTGCAGATCTCTTCATGAATAAATCTAATAAAAACATAATTTATGCTTACCAGATAAATTCTTTTCCTTTCGGATAGGGAGAGTCCTTGGCTTTATTCCTCACTGTTGGGAATACAAAACCTGGCCACCAGGAGGAGGCAAAGACACCCCAGCCAAAGGCTTAAATATCCCTCCCACTTCCTCATTACCCCAGTCATTTTGCTGAGGGAACAAGGAAAAGTAGGAGAAACATTAGGGTATAAATGGTGCCTGGAGAATAAAATAAATAGGGGACCACCCATAGACAAGAAAAAACGGGCAGGGGCCGTGGACTCTCCCTATCCGGAAGGAAAGTAATTTATCTGGTAAGCATAAATTATGTTTTCCTTCCTAAGATAGGGAGAGTCCACGGCTTCATTCCTTACTGTTGAGAAAACTATACCCAAGCTCCAGAGGACACTGAATGAATAATGGGAGGGAACAAAAAGGAAGAAGCAGACCCTATTCTGAGGGCACCACAGCCTGCAAAACCTTTCTCCAGAAAGCTGTTTCAGCCGAAGCAAAAACATCAAACTTGTACAAATTAGAAAAAGTATGTAAGTAGGACCAGGTACCCGCCTTACAGTCTGATCCATAGAAGCCTCGTTGTTAAAGGCCCAAGAGGAAGCCACTGCTCTAGTGGAATGAGCCGTTATCCTCTCAGGAGGACGATGTCCCGCTGTCTCGTAAGCTAAGCGGATTACATGCCTTAACCAAAAAGATAGGGAAGTCGAAGTAGCCTAATGCCCCTTACGCTTCCCTGAATAGACAACAAAGAGGAAGATTGTCTAAACTAGATAGAACTTCAAGGCGCGAACCACATCCAAATTGTGAAGTAAGTGTTCCTTCGATGAAGGAGGATTAGTCCACAAGGAAGAAATCACAATCTCCTGATTGATGTTGCGATCTGACACAACATTAGGAAGAAAACCTAATTTAGTACGTAAAACTGCCTTATCTGCATGAAAAATCAGATAAGGGAGCTCACATTGCAAAGCATAGATCTCAGAAACTCTACGCGCAGAGGCAATAGCCAATAAAAAGAGAACCTTCCAAGATAACAATTTAATGTCAACGGAATGCAGAGACTCAAATGGAACCTGTTGCAAAACCCGAAGAACAATATTTAGGCTCCAAGGAGGAGCCCCAAATCTAAACACAGGACTGATCATAATAAGAGCCATAATAAAGAACTGCACGTCTGGAAGCTCAGCCAGTCTCTTGTGCAATAAAACTAACAGGGCCAAAATCTGTCCCCCCTCAGGGAACTAGCAGAAAGGAACTTCTCCAGCCCATCCTGGAGAAAAGATAAGATCCTGGCAACCTTAACTCTGTGCCAGGAAAAACCACGCTCTTTACACCAGAATAAGTAGGTCCTCCACACCTTGTGGTAGATACGCCAATTAACTGGTTTACGAGCTTGAATAAGAGTATCAATGAAACTCTCAGAGAAACCTCTCTTGGCTAAGACTAAGCGTTCAATCTCCAAAGTGTGTCAGCCTCCGAGAATCTAGATTTTGATGAACAAATGGACCTTGTATCAGCATTTCTCTGCGACAAGGTAACTTCCACAGAGGAGATGAGGACATCCCCACTAGATCCACAAATTACGTCCTTCGTGGCCACGATGGACAATCAGGATTACTGATACCCGCTCCTGCTTGATGCGGGCCACCACTCGAGGAAGAAGCGGTAATGGAGGAAAAAGATATGAGTTTGAAACTCCAGGGCACTGCTAGTGCATCTATTAGATCCGCTTGGGGATCCCTCGACCCGTACCTGGACGCCATGAGATCTATCTCTGGCGTCCCCCACTTGCTGCATATCTCTGCAAACACCTCGGGATGGAGAGACCATTCCCCTGGATGGAAGGATTCCTGCTGAGAAAATCCGTCTCCCAGTTGTCCACACCCAGAATATGGATCGCTGACAGCGAACAGCTGTGGGACACCGTCCACTCCAAAATCTGAGATACTTCCTTCATCGCCAAGGAATTTCTGGTTACCCCCTGATTGATGTAAGCCATTGCGGTTATATTGTCGGATTGGAATCTGATAAACTGGGATGAACCCAGAAGTGGCCAAGCCTTCAACATTGCCCGTAGTTCCAAAATATAGATCGGGAGGGAGGACTCCTCCTGAGTCCACAACCCTTGTGGCTTCCTGGTAGCCCAAACAGCTCCCCATCTGTATAGGCTTGCGTCCTTAGTCACAATCTCCCAAGATGGTCTTAAGAAGCTGGTCCAGGAATGCATACCTCAGGAACTGAAAGTGTTCCCTGTGGATTGGATATAGTGGTCATAAACTGGCCTTCCTGAATTAAAGGAAGGATGGACCTTATCGTCTCCATCTTGAAGGGAGGGACACTGAGAAATTTGTTTAAGCACTTTAGGTCCAGAATTGGGCGGAAAGTTCTCTCCTTCTTTGGGACCACGAAAAGGTTTGAATAAAAACCCAAAACTTTTTCTTCTTGTATGCCTGAAATACCACCTCCAGGACCAACGGATCCTGTACGTCCTTTAACCAGGCGTTTGAAAAAGAAAAAAAAAAAAGAGTCTGCACCCTATACGATCCGATCCCGGATCGGGGCCGCCCCTTCATGCCGATTTGTTTTCTGCGGGCTTCTTATTCTGCTTGGATTTATTCCAGGACTGAGCGGGTTCCAAGTACTCTTGGGTTGCTCGGGCTTGGAGGAGGATTGTAGTCGTTGGGATTTATCAGAACAAAAGGAACGAAAATTAGAAGAAGATTGTTATCCCTTAGACTTGTTCTTATCTTGCGGTAGGAAGGCACCCTTGCCTCCGGTAACCGTAGAAATAATGGAGTCCAGGCCTGGACCAAATCAAATCTTTCCCTTGAAGGGAAGAGAAAGGAGTCTGGACTTAGAAGTCATATCCACAGACCAAGACGTCAACCAGAGCGCCCGGCAGGCTAGGACCGCAAAGCCAGAGACCTTTGCATTTAGGCGAATAATCTGCATGTTCGCATCAGAGATAAAGAATTAGCTATTCTTAGAGCTTTAATTCTGTCTTGAATGTCCTCGAGGGGAGACTCCACCTCAATGAGTTCCTACAAAGAGTCGCACCAGTATGTAGCCGCTCCTGTAACTGCAGCCGCCGGTTGAAACAAAAATCCCGTATGTTGAAACATCTTTTCTAAGAAAGGTTTCTATTTCCTTATCTATCGGCTCTCTGAACGAAGAACTATCATCAAGAGGTATAGTAGTACGTTTAGTAAGTGTAGAGATGCACCATCCACCTTAGGAATGGAGCCCCATAAATCCAGTTGAGTGTCCGGGACTGGGAACAACTTTTTAAAAGTAGACGAGAGGGGAAAAAGAACCAATTCTTTCCCATTCATTCTTAATAATGTTCGTCATCTTAACCGGCACAGAAAAAGTCAAAGGAACTTTTCTGTCTTCATAAACTAAATTAGGTATAATAGGTTCTTCAGGCAGCGGGGCCTCTGGAACCTCTAACGTAGACAGAACCTCCTTTAATAAAAAACGCAAATGCTTAATTTTAAATCTAAAGGACGTTTCCTTCACAGCAGGAGGCTTAGACGCTAAGGACTCCGACCCCGAAAGTTCACCCTCTGAAGCTACAGAGGTTAACTCATCATCAGATAACTGGGACATAACAGCTAAATCTGCTAAATATTTAGATGACTCCGGGTCAGGAGAGCTATGTTTAACCTTTCTCTTGCATTTGTTAGAGCGAGGTAATTCACTGAACATTTGTCAGCATGGATTGATGGTATCCTCCAGCCATTGGTCATGTCTCTCCCTAGTTTCTTGCGGGACACAACCCATTTACTTAATATTGTGGAATCCATGCAGGTGGTGGAAAATAGGAGTTGGCTCACAATAGATGTGATAGCTTTATATACTTCTATACCCCATATGTTGGGTTTGGAAGCTGTCTTTCTTTTTAAATCTATTGACAGACTATTCTGAGGAAACTAAGGAATTTATCATTAGGATAATTCGGTTTCTTTTGGAGCACAATTACTTCCTGTTTGAGGGAACATATTATGTACAGCTGAGAGGTACAGCCATGGGGGCGAAATTCGCCCCCTCATATGCAAATTTATTTATGGGCTGGTTTGAGTACATGATATTGAGCTACAAAAGATTCATAGATGACCTTATCTTTATTACTGATTTTTCATCATCAGAAGCAAAATCTTTTGTTGAATATCTAAATTCATGCTTGCCTGATATTCAGTTTACCTATGAATGGCAAAAAAACAAAAAACATTTTCTGGATGTGGAACACACGATGGATCTGGGTTCTGGAAGAATAGAGACTCAATTGTACCGTAAACCCATAGCAGGGAACTCTGTTCTCCATTCATCTAGCTCCCACCCGAAACATGTATTTTAGGGAATAGCTAAAGGTCAGTATCGTAGAACCAAAAGGATTTGCTCCAGTGAGAAGGCGTTCAACTCTGAATGCGCATCTCTGGGGTCAAGACTACGTAGTCTTGGTTATAGCAATAAGGTCATCCGGCAAGCTCACGATTATGCTATTGGAAGTGATAGAAAAATGTCTTCTTACGGGGAGCTACAGGTCGAAAGCAAATAAGGAATGTGAAACTAGACCAAACTTTATTACCAGATATTCAAACCAATATTATCTAGTTTGTAATATAATTAGAAAATATTTACCAATTCTCTATGGAGATGATTTACTTAAGGATGTAGTCAGTAAAGGGTGCAGATTCACATATAGGGGGAATCTTACTCTTGGTAATTTGGTTTCACCTAGCTTATTACGCAAGTCCGTTAGCTTGGCTGAGACATAATGGAACATATAAATGTGGAAAAAACTGTAAGGCCTGTGAATATATCAAGACAGGTAGTTCTTTTAATTCATATGTGACCAATCAAGTGTTTGACACAAGAGGATGTATTAACTGTTCTTCAACATTCGTGATTTACCTTATAGGTTACACGTATCATAAATTACAGTACGTGGGTATGACTACCCGTGATGTTCGTACTCATATACGTGAACACCTAGGGTACATCAGGAATAAGATACATTGCTCTGATCTCGCCAGTCATTTTATTGAAGTGGATAAAAAATAGGTTGTATAAAGCGCCTAAATGGCTGGGGTATTCGAAACACAAAACTAATACAATAAGATGGTCCTAGGAACGTATATATATATATATATATATATATATATATATATATATATATATATATATATATATATAAAATCAGAACATTAAAATTAGTTTAATGCAATTAAAAGTGGGTTATTGGCGGAACAGCCATATATAATAAAACAGAGTAAATTTAATACAATAAAAAATGAGTAATAGGTGAAACAGAAATACGTAAATGAGAATTCTCAGATATACAATGTTAAAAGACAGTAGTATCAGTTATAGATCCATTATAATGCTATAATCATAATAAATGTCCAATAAGTGTCCAAAACATAATGTCAATAAGTGTGAGAGGGTTCAAAAATATATATCCAATGGGTGTCCAAGTGTAAAAAGTAGCACACAGTAATCCAAATTCACTAGGATGAAGTGAGAAAATCCAAATTATTATAAAAAAATCCAAACTGTTGTGAAAAAGGCAAATAAATCAAAAACAAAAACAGAATTTATGCTTACCTGATAAATTACTTTCTCCAACGGTGTGTCCGGTCCACGGCGTCATCCTTACTTGTGGGAATATCTCTTCCCCAACAGGAAATGGCAAAGAGTCCCAGCAAAGCTGGCCATATAGTCCCTCCTAGGCTCCGCCCACCCCAGTCATTCGACCGACGGACAGGAGGAAAAATATAGGAGAAACCATATGGTACCGTGGTGACTGTAGTTAGAGAAAATAATTCATCAGACCTGATTAAAAAACCAGGGCGGGCCGTGGACCGGACACACCGTTGGAGAAAGTAATTTATCAGGTAAGCATAAATTCTGTTTTCTCCAACATTGGTGTGTCCGGTCCACGGCGTCATCCTTACTTGTGGGAACCAATACCAAAGCTTTAGGACACGTATGAAGGGAGGGAGCAAATCAGGTTACCTAAACGGAAGGCACCACGGCTTGCAAAACCTTTCTCCCAAAAATAGCCTTCGAAGAAGCAAAAGTATCAAATTTGTAAAATTTGGCAAAAGTGTGCAGTGAAGACCAAGTCGCTGCCTTACATATCTGATCAACAGAAGCCTCGTTCTTGAAGGCCCATGTGGAAGCCACAGCCCTAGTGGAGTGAGCTGTGATTCTTTCAGGAGGCTGCCGTCCGGCAGTCTCGTAAGCCAATCGGATGATGCTTTTAAGCCAAAAGGAAAGAGAGGTAGAAGTCGCCTTTTGACCTCTCCTTTTACCAGAATAGACGACAAACAGAGAAGATGTTTGTCTGAAATCTTTTGTAGCTTCTAAATAGAATTTTAAAGCACGGACTACGTCCAAATTGTGTAACAAACGTTCCTTCTTTGAAACTGGATTCGGACACAAAGAAGGTACAACTATCTCCTGGTTAATATTTTTGTTAGAAACAACCTTTGGAAGAAAACCAGGCTTAGTACGCAAAACCACCTTATCTGCATGGAACACCAGATAGGGCGGAGAACACTGCAGAGCAGATAACTCTGAAACTCTTCTAGCAGAAGAAATAGCAACCAAAAACAAAACTTTCCAAGATAACAACTTAATATCTATGGAATGTAGAGGTTCAAACGGAACCCCTTGAAGAACTGAAAGAACTAGATTTAAACTCCAGGGAGGAGTCAAAGGTCTGTAAACAGGCTTGATCCTAACCAGAGCCTGAACAAATGCTTGAACATCTGGCATAGCTGCCAGTCGTTTGTGTAGTAAGACAGATAAAGCAGAAATCTGTCCCTTTAGAGAACTCGCAGATAATCCTTTATCCAAACTTTCTTGCAGAAAGGAAAGAATCTTAGGAATTTTTATCTTATTCCAAGGGAATCCCTTGGATTCACACCAGCAGATATATCTTTTCCATATTTTATGGTAAATCTTTCTAGTTACCGGTTTTCTGGCCTGAACCAGAGTATCAATCACAGAATCTGAAAACCCACGCTTTGATAGAATCAAGCGTTCAATCTCCAAGCCGTCAGCTGGAGGGAGACCAGATTTGGATGTTCGAATGGACCCTGAACAAGAAGGTCCTGTCTCAAAGGTAGCTTCCATGGTGGAACCGATGACATATTCACCAGGTCTGCATATCAAGTCCTGCGTGGCCACGCAGGAGCTATCAAGATCACCGAGACCCTCTCCTGTTTGATCCTGGCTACCAGCCTGGGAATGAGAGGAAACGGTGGGAACACATAAGCTAGGTTGAAGGTCCAAGGCGCTACTAGTGCATCCACTAGAGTCGCCTTGGGATCCCTGGATCTGGACCCGTAGCAAGGAACCTTGAAGTTCTGACGAGACGCCATCAGATCCATGTCTGGAATGCCCCATAATTGAGTCAACTGGGCAAAAATCTCCGGGTGGAGTTCCCACTCCCCCGGATGGAATGTCTGACGACTCAGATAATCCGCTTCCCAGTTTTCCACACCTGGGATGTGGATCGCAGATAGATGGCAGGAGTGATTCTCCGCCCATTGTATTATTTTGGTTACTTCTTTTATCGCCAGGGAACTCCTTGTTCCCCCCTGATGATTGATATACGCAAAAGTCGTCATGTTGTCTGATTGGAATCTTATGAATCTGGCCTTTGCAAGCTGAGGCCAAGCCCTGAGAGCATTGAATATCGCTCTTAGTTCCAGAATGTTTATCGGGAGAAGAGACTCTTCCCGAGACCATAGTCCCTGAGCTTTCAGGGATTCCCAGACCGCACCCCAGCCCACTAGACTGGCGTCGGTCGTGACAATGACCCACTCTGGTCTGCGGAAGCTCATTCCCTGGGATAGGTGGTCTAGGGATATCCACCAACGGAGTGAATCTCTGGTCTTCTGATCTACTTGAATCACTGGAGACAAGTCTGTATAGTCCCCATTCCACTGTTTCAGCATGCACAGTTGTAATGGTCTTAGATGAATTCGCGCAAAAGGAACTATGTCCATTACTGCAACCATCAACCCTACTACTTCCATGCACTGAGCTATGGAAGGACGTGGAACAGAATGAAGAACTTGACAAGCGCTTAGAAGTTTTGACTTTCTGACATCTGTCAGAAAGATCCTCATTTCTAAGGAATCTATTATTGTTCCCAAGAAGGGAACTCTTGTTGACGGAGACAGAGAACTTTTTTCTATGTTCACCTTCCATCCGTGAGATCTGAGAAAGGCCAGAACGATGTCTGTATGAACCTTTGCTTTTGAAAGGGACGACGCTTGTATTAGAATGTCGTCCAAGTATGGTACTACTGCAATGCCCCTCGGTCTTAGAACCGCTAGAAGGGACCCGAGTACCTTTGTGAAAATCCTTGGAGCAGTGGCTAATCCGAATGGGAGGGCCACAAACTGGTAATGTTTGTCCAGAAAGGCGAACCTTAGGAACTGATGATGTTCTTTGTGGATAGGAATATGTAGGTACGCATCCTTTAGATCCACGGTAGTCATAAATTGACCTTCCTGGATAGTGGGTAGAATCGTTCGAATGGTTTCCATTTTGAATGATGGTACCCTGAGAAATTTGTTTAGGATCTTTAAATCCAGAATTGGTCTGAAGGTTCCCTCTTTTTTGGGAACTACGAACAGATTTGAGTAAAATCCCATTCCTTGTTCCGTCATTGGAACTGGGTGTATCACTCCCATCTTTAACAGGTCTTCTATACAATGTAAGAACGCCTGTCTCTTTATTTGGTTTGAGGATAAGTGAGACATGTGGAACCTTCCCCTTGGGGGTAGTTCCTTGAATTCCAGAAGATAACCCTGAGAAACTATTTCTAGCGTCCAGGGATCCTGAACAGCTCTTGCCCAAGCCTGAGCAAAGAGAGAGAGTCTGCCCCCCACTAGATCCGGTCCCGGATCGGGGGCTACTCCTTCATGCTGTTTTGTTAGCGGTAGCAGGCTTCTTGGTCTGCTTACCCTTGTTCCAGCCTTGCATCGGTTTCCAGGCTGGTTTGGACTGTGAGGCATTACCCTCTTGTTTAGAGGATGCAGAATTAGAGGCCGGTCCGTTCCTGAAATTACGAAAGGAACGAAAATTAGACTTATTCTTGGCCTTGAAAGGCCTATCTTGTGGGAGGGCGTGACCCTTTCCCCCAGTGATGTCTGAGATAATCTCTTTCAATTCGGGTCCAAAGAGAGTTTTACCCTTGAAGGGGATGTTAAGCAATTTTGTCTTGGATGATACATCCGCTGACCAAGACTTTAGCCAAAGCGCTCTGCGCGCCACAATTGCAAACCCTGAATTTTTCGCCGCTAATCTAGCTAATTGCAAAGCGGCATCTAAAATAAAAGAGTTAGCCAACTTAAGTGCGTGAACTCTGTCCATAACCTCCTCATATGGAGTCTCTCTACTGAGCGACTTTTCTAGTTCCTCGAACCAGAACCACGCTGCTGTAGTGACAGGAACAATGCACGAAATGGGTTGTAGAAGGTAACCTTGCTGTACAAAAATCTTTTTAAACAAACCTTCCAATTTTTTATCCATAGGATCTTTGAAAGCACAACTGTCTTCGATAGGAATAGTAGTGCGCTTGTTTAGAGTAGAAACTGCCCCCTCGACCTTAGGAACTGTCTGCCATAAGTCCTTTCTGGGGTCGACCATAGGAAATAATTTCTTAAATATAGGAGGGGGAACAAAAAGGTATGCCGGGCTTCTCCCACTCCTTATTCACTATGTCCGCCACCCGCTTGGGTATAGGAAAAGCGTCGGGGTGCACCGGAACCTCTAGGAACTTGTCCATCTTGCATAATTTTTCTGGAATGACCAAGTTGTCACAATCATCCAGAGTAGATAACACCTCCTTAAGCAGTGCGCGGAGATGTTCTAATTTAAATGTCACAACATCAGGTTCAGCCTGTTGAGAAATTTTTCCTGAATCTGAAATTTCCCCATCTGACAAAACCTCCCTCATGGCCCCTTCAGATTGGTGTGAGGGTATGACAGAACAATTATCATCAGCGCCCTCCTGCTCTTCAGTGTTTAAAACAGAGCAATCGCGCTCTCTCTGATATGCAGGCATTTTGGATAAAATATTTGCTATGGAGTTATCCATTACAGCCGTCAATTGTTGCATGGTAATAAGCATTGGCGCGCTAGAAGTACTAGGGGCCTCCTGCGTGGGCAAAACTGGCGTAGACACAGAAGGAGATGATGTAGAACCATGTCTACTCCCTTCATCTGAGGAATCATCTTGGGCAATTTCATTATCTGTGGCAGTACTGTCCTTACTTTGTTTGGACGCTATGGCACAATTATCACACAATTTTGAAGGGGGAGACACATTGGCTTTCATACATATAGAACATAGCTTATCTGAAGGCACAGACATGTTAAACAGGCTTAAACTTGTCAATAAAGCACGAAAACCGTTTTAAAACAAAACCGTTACTGTCTCTTTAAATTTTAAACAGAGCACACTTTATTACTGAATGTGTGAAAACATATGAAGGAATTGTTCAAAATTTACCAAAATTTCACCACAGTGTCTTAAAGCATTAAAAGTATTGCACACCAATTTTCAGAGCTTTAACCCTTAAAATAACAAAACCGGAGCTGGTTACAGATTTAACCCCTATACAGTCCCAGCTACAACCTTTGCTGTGACTTTACCAAGCCCAGAGGGGAATACGATACCAAATGACGCCTTCTAGGAACCTTTCCAACTACTTTCAGGTCCTCACACATGCATCTGCATGTCTTGCTCTCAAAAACAACTGCGCAGTAATGGCGCGAAAATGAGGCTCAGCCTACAACTGGGAAGGCCCTTCCTGACTGGAAAAGGTGTCTAACATAGTGCCTGACGTTAAAAAAAAAAACGTTCCCCAAGTTTAAAAAGTGTGAATTATCAGCATAAACATGTATAAAATGTCCAAATAAAGCAATCGATTTAGCCCATAAAAGTGTCTACCAGTTTTATAGCCCATATTAAGCCCTTTATTCTGTTTGAGACTAAGAAAATGGCTTACCGGTCCCCATGAGGGGAAATGACAGCCTTCCAGCATTACACAGTCTTAGAAATATGGCTAGTCATACCTTAAGCAGAAAAGTCTGCTGTTTCCCCCAACTGAAGTTACTTCATCTCAACAGTCCTATGTGGAAACAGCAATCTATTTTAGTTACTGTCTGCTAAAATCATCTTCCTCTCACAAACAGAAATCTTCATCTTTTTCTGTTTCAGAGTAAATAGTACATACCAGCACTATTTTAAAATAACAAACTCTTGATAGTAGAATAAAAAACTACAACTAAACACCACATACTCTTAACCATCTCCGTGGAGATGTTGCCTGTGCAACGGCAAAGAGAATGACTGGGGTGGGCGGAGCCTAGGAGGGACTATATGGCCAACTTTGCTGGGACTCTTTGCCATTTCCTGTTGGGGAAGAGATATTCCCACAAGTAAGGATGACGCCGTGGACCGGACACACCAATGTTGGAGAAAAGTAACTTGTGTATACACAAATAGTGAAAAAAAGGAATAAAAAATGATAAAAAAAACTGGTGAAAAAACTAGAATGTGTTCAAAAAAACCTCCAAATGTGCTTTTAATAATATTCTGTGTCCTTGTGATATAAAGTTCTGGAAATCCTATAAAAAATTAAAAAGACATAGTGTAGAGCGTACAAAATAAATGAAGAATATAACAAATCTGCTTTCCAACTGTCGATTCATTTCGGCCTGTGCAAGGCCTTTTTCAAGACAATAAATTTGTATGGCATTAGTGGCCTTATATAGGTTAAGCAATAATGATGTGTTTTGGCACCAAAAAACAGCTCTTTTGGGACAGCCTACTTCCTGGTAAGATGCATCATGGGTAAACATTTGTCAAATTCATGGATAAATTATTGAAAATAGAAATTAATGGCTTTACTTGAGTGTCCAAACAAAAACTATATATAGAAACATTGATAATGAGGCTAGAGATTGAGAATTTGGTCTTAAATTAGATATTTTATTCTTATTTGTCTCAAAAACGTCACTTCCGGTTTCGGCAATACCGGAAGTGAGCTTGCAGAGAAGAAGGAATCATAATAGTGAGAGCCCAATAGATCCCCTGTCTGATGGCATATTTTCATGATCAGTATATGTGTAATATATTGAGACTGCCTGCAAAGGATCTTTTATGAGTATACAGCGAACCGGAAGTGCGAATATGACGTCACTTACGGTTTTGGCGATTCCTGAATGCGCCAAAAATATGCAATTAAACAAGAGTGTGGGTCATGATATATGGGCAGCCCTGTCAGCTTACTATCCTCTATGTGGTTCCATCTATATGTGCAAAATTTACATGGCTACAAAAAACTCACACATTGCCAACCGGAAGTGCGACTGCAACGTAACTTCTGGTTTTAGTGATATTAAGCCCAGAGGGAAAGCATATATCTATCCAAAGGGATATATATCAGATAGGTTATCAAACCATCTGATATATATCCCTTTGGATAGATATATGCTTTCCCTCTGGGCTTAATATCACTAAAACCGGAAGTTGATTTGCAGTCGCACTTCCGGTTGGCAATGTGTGAGTTTTTTGTAGCCATGTAAATTTGGCACATATAGATGGAACCACATAGAGGATAGTAAGCTGACAGGGCTGCCCATATATCATGACCCACACTATCTTGTTTAATTGCATATTTTTGGCACATTCAGGTATCGCCAAAACCGTAAGTGACGTCATATTCGCACTTCCGGTTCGCTGTATACTCGTAAAAGATCCTTTACAGGCAGTCTCAATATATTACACATATACTAATCATGAAAATATGCCAACAGACAGGGGATCTATTGGGCTCTCACTATTATGATTCCTTCTTCTCTGCAAGTTCACTTCCGGTATTGCCGAAACCGGAAGTGACTTTGAGACGAATAAGAATAAAATATCTAATTTAAGACCAAATTCTCAATCTCTAGCCACATTATCAATGTTTCTATATATAGTTTTTGTTTGGACACTCAAATAAAGTCATTAATTTCTATTTGCAATAATTTATCCATGAATTTGACAAAAGTTTACCCATGATGCCTCTTACCAGGAAGTAGGCGGTCCCAAAAGAGCTGTTTTTTGGTGCCAAAACACATTATTGCTTACCCTATATAAGGCCACAAATGCCATACAAATTTATTGTCTTGAAAAAGGCCTTGCACAGGCCGAAACGCGTCGACAGTTGGTAAGCAGATTTCTTATATTCTTCAATTATTTTGTACGCTCTACACTATGTCTTATTAATTTTTTATAGGATTTCCAGAACTTTATATCACAAGGACACAGAATATTATTAGAAGCACATTGGAGGGTTTCTTGAACACATTCTAGTTTTTTCACCAGTTTTTTTTATCATTTTTAATCCATTTGTTCACTATTTGTGTATACACAAGTTACTTTTTGTTTTTGTTTTCGATTTATTTGCCTTTTCCGCAACAATTTGGATTTTTTATAATAATTTGGATTTTCTCACTTCATCCTAGTGAATTTTGATTACTGTGTGCTACTTTTTACACTTGGACACCCATTGGATATATATTTTTGAACCCTCTCACACTTAGACATTTTTTGGACACTTATTGGACATTTATTATGTTTATAGCATTATTATGGATCCATAACTGATACTACTGTCTTTTAACATTGAATATCTGAGAATTCTCATTTACGTATTGTATCTTTGAGGTAAATACTGACTTATTTTTAATATTGTCTCATCAATAGCATATTTACTGATCCATTCAAGAATATATAAATCCAAAGTAAGTATGCTTACCTGATAAATTTCTTTCTTTCCGGATATGGAGAGTTCACAACGTCATTCCAATTGCTAGAGGGATATTAAACTCCTCGCCAGCAGGAGGAGGCAAAGAGCACGCCAGCAAAGCTGTTAAGTGTAACTTCCCTTACCCATAATCCCCAGCCATACGGCCAAAGGAAAATGGAAAAAGAAAACACAAGGGTGAAAAAATTGCCAAATTATAATTAAAAAGAGGGCGGGCCATGGACTCCATGTCTGGAAAGAAAGAAATGTATTAAGTAAGCATACATTTTGTTTTCCTTCCTAAGACATGGAGAGTCCACAACGTCATTCCAATTAATAGTAGGAACCAATACCCAAGCTAGAGGACACGGAATGAAAGGGAGGAAGAAAAAGGCCGGAGGACCTAAACAGAAAGCACCACCGTTTGAAGAACCTTTCGCCCAAAAGAAGCCTCAGCTGAGGCAAAAGTATCAAATTTGTAGAATTTAGAAAAAGTAAACAGAGAGGACCATGTAACCGCCTTGCAAATCTGTTCCACAGAAGCTTTATTTTTGAAAGCCCAAGAAGAGTAGGCAGCCCTAGTGGAATGAGCCGTAATCCTCTCAGGAGGCTGCTGTCCAGCAGTCTCATAAGCCAAACTTCTCAACCAAAGAGACAGAGTAGTTGAAGTGGCCTTCTGACCCTTACGTTTTCCAGAGAAAACAACGAACATTGCAGAAGATTGCTGAAAATCTTTAGTAGCTTGTAAGTAAACTTTTATAGCTCGTACACAATCCAAGTTATGCAAAAGACGTTCCTTATGAGAAGAAGGATTAGGACAAAAAGAAGGAACAACAATTTCCTGATTATTGTTTGTGCAAAAAGATAGAAAGGGCAGAAATCTGACCCTTTAGAGTACTGACCGATAAACCCTTCTCCAGGCCATCCTGAAGAAAAGACAAACTCTGGGGAATCCTCACCCGGCTCCAGGAGAAGCCTTTAGATTTGCACTAATAAAGATATTTACGCCATAACTTATGGTAAATCTTGCGAGTAACCGGTTTGAGAGCCTGGAGCATAGCTTCAATGACCGCCTCAGAAAAACCACGTCTAGACAGAACTAAACGTTCAATCTCCAAGCAGACAGCTTCAGAGAATTAAGGTTTGGATGGAGGAAAGGACCCTGAAATAGAAGGTCCTTCCTCAGAGGTAACCTCCAGGGAGGTAGAAATGAAATCCATACCAGATCCGCGAAACAGACCCTACAAGGCCATGCAGGAGCTTTTAGGATTACCGATGCTCTCTCCTGTTTGATACGAGCAATGACTCGTGTAAGGAAAGCAAACGGAGGAAACAGATATGCCAAAGAGAACGTCCAAGGAACCGCTAGAGAGCATCTATCAGAATGGCCTGAGGATCTCTTGATCTTGAACCGTACTTTGGAACCTTGGTGTTTTGGCGGGATGCCATCAGATCCAACTCTGGAACCCCCCCCCCCCCCACCTGAGGGTTATTTGAGAGAACACTTTCGGATGGAGAGCCCACTCCCCGGGATGAAAGGTCTGTCTGCTCAGAAAATCCGCCTCCCAATTGTCCACTCCTGGAATGTGGATGGCAGATAGAAGACAATCGTGAGCTTCCGCCCACTGCAGAATGCAAGTCACCTCCTTCATGGCCAAGGAACTCCGAGTTTCTCTCTAGTGGTTGATGTAAGCCACTGAGGTGATGTTGTCAGACTGGAATCTGATAAACCGGACTAAAGATAATTGAGGCCAAGCTGTCAAGGCATTGAAGATTGATCTCAACTAGAAGATGTTTATGGGAAGAGAAGACTCTTCCCGAGATCACATGCCCTGAGCCTTCAGAGAACCCCAAACAGCTCCACAGCCTAACGTCCATTGTCACAATAACCCAGGAAGGTTTTGGGAAGCAAGTGCACCAAGACAGATGATCCAGAGACATCCACAAAATATATTCTCTTGTCAGGGGATCCAGATTTAGCCTCTGCAATAAATCATTATGTTCTCCATTCCATTGACGAAGCATGCAAAGTTGCAGCGGACTCAGATGGAACCAAGCAAAGGGAATGATGTCCAAGGAAGCCACCATCAGACCAATCACCTCCATGCATTGAGCCACTGATGGATGAAAAGCAGAATGGAGAGAAAGGAAGAAAGGAAGGAAGCTTGGATTTTCTGACCTCAGTCAGGAAAATCTTCATGGACATGGAATCTATTATTGTCCCGAGGATACACACTGTTGTAGATGGAACTACAGAACTCTTTTCCCGATTCACCTTCCACCCGTGGGAACATAGAAAAGACAACATCTCTGTATGAGATTGTGCTAGTTGAAAAGATGACGCCTGAACCAGAATGTCGTCTAGATAAGGCACCACAGCAATTCCCTGGGATCTGATTACTGCCAATAGCGCTCCTAGAACCTTTGTGAATATTCTGGGAGCCATGGCCAAACCAAATGGAAGGGCAACAAACTGGAAATGCTTGTCCAGAAAATCAAATCTGAGAAACTGGTGATGATCCCTGTGAATGGGAACATGTAGATACACATCCTTCAGGTCTATGGTCGTCATGAACTGACCCACCTGGACCAATGGAAGAATGGAGCGAATAGTTTCCATCTTGAAGGATGAAACCCTGAGGAATTTGTTGAGACACTTGAGATCTAGGATGGGACGAAAAGCTCCTTTCCTTTTTTGGAACCACAAATAGATTTGAATGGAATCCTAGACCTTGTTCCCTTAGAGGGACTGGTACAATGACAGCCAGAGAAGATAGGTCCTTTATGCAAATTAAGGAGGCCTCCTTATTTACCTGGTTTGAGGATAATCTTGACAGGAGAAATCTGCCCCTTGGAGGGCAAGACTTGAATCCTATCCTGTAACCCTAGGATACTATGTCCACAGCCCATGGATTTGGGACATTGCATATCCAAGCCTGTCTAAAAAGAGAAAGCCTGCCCCCCACCAGATCCAAGCTCGGACCGGGGGCAGAACCTTCATGCTGATTTAGAATCGGCAGAAGGCTTCTTGTTTTGTTTTTCCTTATTCCAGGGCTGGATTTCCAAGTGGACCTGGATTGGTCAGGTTTGGAAGAGGAAGGTGAGTATTTCTGTCCCTTAAAGTTGCTTAGAAGACGGTCGACCCCTAGGTCTATTCTTCTTGTACTAAAGAAGGAAAGATTCCTTTCCACCAGTAATTTTAGAAAAGATTTCTGCTAGACCAGGTCCAAACAGTCTTGCCCTTATAAGGTAAAGCCAAGAGCTTGGCCTTTGAAGAAACATCATCCGACCAAGATTTTAACTACAGAGTTCTGTGAGCTAATACAGTGAAGCTAGACATCTTAGCTCCCAGTCTAATTATCTGCATGTCTGCATCACAGATAAAGGTATTGGACAGTTTAAGGGCTTCGATCCTATCTTGGATCTCCTCTACCATAGTTTTCTCTGAAATAAGATCGGACAAGGCATTGCGCCAATAAGATGCTGCACCTGCAACTGTGGCAATACTCGCCGCAGGTTGCCACTGTAATCCTTAATGTATGTACCTCTTTTTTAAGTAAGCCTCTAGCTTCTTATCCATTGGATACTTAAAAGAGCAACTATTCTCTATAGGAATGGTAGTTCTCTTAGCAAGAGTAGAAATAGCTCCTTCTACTTTAGGCACAGTGCGCTATGAATCACGAATAGAGTCAGCAACAGGAAACAGGGGAAGGGGAAAAGGGAACCACTGGTTTATCCCATTACGGAGCTATAATTTCAGACATCTTCCTTAGAACAGGAAAAACCTCAGAAGAGGGAGAATCATAAACTCTATACAGTTTAGAAGACTTTGTGGGGTTGACA
The DNA here is from genome assembly GCF_027579735.1 of Bombina bombina. Taxonomy (NCBI): domain Eukaryota; kingdom Metazoa; phylum Chordata; class Amphibia; order Anura; family Bombinatoridae; genus Bombina; species Bombina bombina. The sequence goes on along the minus strand of NC_069501.1, from coordinate 547,655,277 downwards.
GCAACCAAAGGTTCAAAATCATCTAAATTAGCTAGAACCTTCTTCAGTAGTAACCAGAGGTGTTCAAGCTTAAATCTAAAAATAACCTCTTCAGATTCTAAAGATTTTTCTGCTAAAGTGTCAGAGTCTGAGATTCCACCTTCAGAAGCTACTGAAGTATTTTCCTCATCAGACAAATGAGAAATGGCTAAAGCAGACCTAGAAGGGTTAGAAGCTTTACTAGCAGACAAATGTCTAGATTTTATCTTACGCTTAACCGCAGAAAGGAAAGCAGACAAAGCCGCAGAAACTGCAGAATTCATTTGAGTGGCAAAATTCCCAGGTAAATAAATACCCCCAGGGGGTTGTTGAGAAACATAAGGCACAGAGTGAGAAACTACTAAAGCTTGGGACATCTGAGGAGAAAGCTGAGGTATATCACGCACAGCAGTTTCCTGATAGACACTTGGCTCAGAAGGGAGTAATTTGTCCTTAAATTGTAAAGTCTTAGCTTAACGTGAAGAACAAAATTGCATAGGCAAAATAATTTGGTTCTCTAAACATAATAAACATTTGTCTATAGATATGGGTTTATCCTGTTCTGGGTCCATAGCTATGGAAATTAACTCCCACTAAAAAAAACAAATAAGGTAAACGCAAATAAAATTTACTTAAATAAATGAGCAAAAACGATAGGTTTAGAACTTAAGGTAAAACTTTAATACCCGACCTCAGACAAGAAGCTAAGCATCTGTCTGAGACTCCTACCGTTACCGGAATGAGTATCCCACTAGTAATAGGATATAGAAAGCTGAGAAACTTCTACAGCAGAGACTAGCACTTCTACAATACTGCAATCAGCAAGATTAATGTCCGCACCTCACAGCACGACGCTCCACTCTGTATACAGGAGAAACCGGAAGTCACGTGACCGGCCAAAAATAAACTGCACCAAAGATAGAAAGAGTGCGAAGTTAAACTTAAACGGCCGCATAACGTATGCACTAATGACACACTTGCACAAGAATAATTAAAAAGCAAGCACACATCGCTTTTTACAAATAAAAAAGGACCCATTGCTAAGTATTAAGGGAAGCGTTAGTAATAAAACGCTCCCTTAAGTCTCTCAAAGTCTTACTCCACAGTGCCTGAAAATATACTGATTAAGAAGCCACAAGCTCCCCTAGAGTCAGTCAAGTTGCCCAAATGAAACCTAGACTTAAAAGGATATCTAAGTCCCAAATTATGTCCACTTAAAGAGAATCTCTAAAGTGTTTTCCTTCAGTGCCTAGAAGGCAAAAGCACTTACCTGTGGATCCAGCTGCAGAGCAAATGACAATTACTAAGGTGTGACCGGTACTTCACTGCCTGTCAGGGACCTGTAGAAAAATTAAGATCAGAGTAACCAACCCTGCCTTTCAGCAAAGGGGTAGTAAGTATTAAAAGTAAAGCAAAGACAACCTTGCCGCCTTTTAACTGCTAAAAGCCACCACTACTCTTACTAAAGAGATTGACATAGACTCGGCTAGACCCCAATCCTTGCTTGCAGGGAAATGTACCCATAAAAGGATTAAATATCTTCAGACACCGACTTTACACAGGAATAAGGAAAAGAGAATGACTGGGGATTATGGGTAAGGTAAGTTACACTTAAAGGGACACTGAACCCAAATGTTTTCTTTAGTGATTCAGATAGACCATTCAATTTTAAGCAACTTTATAATTTACTCCTATTATCAAATTTTCTTCATTCTCTTGGTATCTTTATTTGAAAAAGCAAGAATGTAAGCTTAGAAGCCGGACCATTTTTGGTGAACAACCTGGGTTGTTCTTGCTGATTGGTGGATAAATTCACCCACAAATCAACAAGTGCTGTCCAGCGTCCTGAACCAAAAATTGCCTCTCTCCTTAGTTTAGATGCCTTCTTATTCAAATAAAGATAGCAAGAGAACGAAGAAAAATTGATAATAGGAGTAAATTAGAAAGTTGCTTAAAATTGCATGCTCTATCTGAATCACGAAAGAAAAAAAATTGGGTTCAGTGTCCCTTTAACAGCTTTGCTGGGGTGCTCTATGCCTCCTCCTGCTGGCCAGGAGCTGAATATCCCTCTAATAATTGGAATGACGTTGTGGACTCTCCATGTCTTAGGAAAGAAAAAAAATCCTCTCTATCCTACCCACTAACTCTAACTTCCAGCTGCTGTCTTTATATCAAGTTGCTTTAAAACTATTGGAATAACTAATCTATAATCTCATCTAACACTTTTTCTTTATCTTCTCCACTCCTCCCTAAACACTGAAATGGAAAAACGCCCTTACTAAGGTAACCAACGATCCACTATCTGCTAGAGGTCACTGCTTCTTACTTACTATTCTAAATTTAGCTGCAGCATTGACACAACAGACCAGTCTCCATTCTTTTGGCATGTAAAACACAATCACCTCTTTTAGTTCACTTCCTCCTTCTCTAACTGATCATTTAGAGCAGGTATGGACAAGAGGCTGGAAGGCTACATGTGACTCTTATCAATCATTTTTGTGGCCCTCCAGGAAAAGCAGAACTAACAATTTGTGCCATAATTTTTGAGGCCCTAGGAAAAAGCGTAACTTAAAATGTATGCTTTGGGGTGACCATTGCAAAGAAGAGCCCTCTGGAGGGAAGCGCAGAAGACAGAAAGTACCTTGCAACCTCACCTAAATCTATTATATAATGTTATATTAGTTTGGTTAATAGCCATAAATTTATATGCCGGTCTTCAGGCTTCTAAAATATTGATCTGCGGCCCCTGTGTGCTAGGAAATTTCCCATTATTGATTTAGAGTTTTGTACTATAGCAATCTGATACTCTGCCTTTCTCTGTAAGAGTACCACAAGGCTCTGCCTTGGGTTCCTTTGTTCTCTCAGTCTATATAATCTACCATTGAGGCGGGGAGATTACAGTACCACCAAATTACACCTAAATATGTCCTTTACCTGTTAGTTCTGCTTCGTTTTTCAACCAGAATTTCTTCACACTAGCACCAGTTCAATCTCTCAAAAAAGAGTTTCTCCTTATTACCCCTCTTTTAGAAACCCTACACCAGACACCTCCTACTGTTGGAGACTAACTCAATGTCAACCCAGGTCAGCTGTCTTGGTGTCTCACTGGACTCTGAACTCCCCTTTATAAACAGTAGTGCTAACCAAATCCTGTCATGTGCACTTATTTAATATCTCCAGAATTTGCACTTTTCTTAACCATGACATCACCAAAATATTAATTCACTTTCTCAATTTGTCTCGACTACTGCAACCTACTCCTATGTACCTTCCCGATTTCCACCACTACTCAACGCCAATCTACGACAAATGCCCCTGCAAGATTCAAATTGAGACTGACCCCCATAACTACGTCCCTCCTTCTAGCGGAGTTTCTACACATAACTACGTCCCTCCTTCTAGCGGAGTTTCTACACATAACTACGTCCCTCCTTCTAGCGGAGTTTCTACACATAACTGCGTCCCTCCTTCTAGTGGAGTTTCTACACATAACTACGTCCCTCCTTCTAGCGGAGTTTCTACACATAACTACTTCCCTCCTTCTAGCGGAGTTTCTACACATAAATACTTCCCTCCTTCTAGCAGAGTTTCTACACATAACTACTTCCCTCCTTCTAGCGGAGTTTCTACACATAACTACTTCCCTCCTTCTAGTGGAGTGTCTACACATAAATACTTCCCTATCCACAACTCCAACAGTTCAAATGCGCTGCTCCTACTCTCATACTCTTTACCCTGCTTCATCCTTGGATAGCTTCAAATGTTATTTGAAATCCCAAATATTTAGGGCCAGATTACAGGTGGAGCAGTATTTGGCGCTCCCACTCAACCGCTAACTACGCTACAAGTTTTTTGTGTGCCTCGGGTAGTGCTTGCTACAAGTTGAAAATAAACCGTTTTCGATCTTGCGCTTACCCAATGCGCGTAAAAACCAAAGAATATCACGTGCGCAATAACACATTCTCCCTTAGAAGTCAAAAGAGCAAAAAAAAGTGTGAAAAAAACTTGACTTGCACGCAAAACCTGATTGCATATTCCCAAGTGCGCTAACCCGACATGGAAATATTAATTTTTCACATTCCATTGTTGTTCACATAACAGAAAATGTTTTATTTATGTGCACATGTGTTTAATGTTTTAAGGTTTTAATTTGTTTTTATTATGATGCTGGATTAGTAAAATTAATTTTAATCATACTCTAGGATAAACAAATTTTTTAATAAACCCCTTTTAAACTTAGATTTTAGCATTTATGCGCAATCAGGATTTATTTGTTTAATTTGCGAAACAGTTAACCAGGACTCTGAGGACGCGGTAATCATTTTAGCACAAATAGCGATTGCACTCACTTGTAATACAAGCGGTACCAGCGGTAACCAGATGTGAGCAAACAGCCGTGATAAACCCCTTTTCACATAACTTAACACGTCATAATCTGGTCCTTAGAGAGGTTTACCAGTTTTCTGGGAACATTGTGACTTAAAAAAATAAATACATTTCAAACTGCTTTGCCTTACTGCTGCAACTACAAACACTCATATGTAGACTGTAAGCTCTTTGGAATAGGAAATTCCTTCTTTTGAATGAATCAGTTTTGTTTAGTCTATTTTATGCATCATATGCTTTTACCATAAATCAGTATCACTGTCTACCCAAAGTATAACATTTAAAGGGCCATAATACCCAAATGTTTAAACACTTGAAAGTGATGCAGTATAGCTGTAAAAAGCTGACTAGAAAATATTTCCTAAACATCTCTATGTAAAAAAGAAAGATATTTTACCTCAAAAGTTCCTCAGTAGCCACATCGCATTGTAAAGGACTTCTAAGCAGCATATTAGTATGTCTGTCCTGGGACACCTGAAAGGATGAGCCTCGTGAACTCTCATATTATTTCACCAATCAGGTAAAGGAAGCTTACTATGAAATCTCATGAGAGTTAAGTCAAATCTCATGAGATCACAGTAAGAGTTCATGGCCTCAGCACTGCTGATGCTGATTGGCTGCTGTTCATTTCTTCATTTTTTTTTTAATTTTTACCTGCAGCTGGGAGCAGCTGAGTATAACTTTTTACACAGAACTTACTCTGCTGAGCTGAGGAAATTGTGAGGTAAAATATCTTCCTTTTTTACATAGTGATGCTCAGGTGATATTTTCCTGTCAGCTTTTTACAGTTATACTGCATCAGTTTCAAGTGATTTAGAATATGAGTATTATGTCCCTTTAATCACAGTTTACAAATAAATGATAATATAGTACTCAAGACACGTGCACGCTACTGAGCCTTTTACAGTATATGGTAATGGGAAGGATCCAAGTTTCAACAAAATGATACAAATTGAAAGAATGCAATTTGATAAGTCAACTGAAAAGTTATTTTTTCTTATGAATGGGACAAACACCTTGTACAAGACGTGTTGTTTTGCTATAAAATAACTTATCAGCCAAGTCTAAACTGCAAAATAAATAATGAAAATATATCATAAAAGTTGTTTTATTAAACATTTTATATTAAAGGGACAGCAAAGTCAAAATTAAACTTTCATGATTAAAATAGAGAATACAATTAAAAAAAAAAAAAAAAAAACACCTTTCAAATTTACTTCCGTTATCAATTTGGCTTAGATCTCTAGCTAGCGCTGCGGAATCTGTTAGCACTCTACAAATAAAAGATAATAATAATAATAATTATAGGTATCCATTGTTAAAGATTAATCCTAGCTGAGCTCAGGAGTGTGCACGTTTCTTTAGCATTCCATAGCAGCAGTATTTACAACTATGTATAACATTGCTATAAACGTCGTTGCAAACATTGCTTCCAGATTGCTAAAGACATGTGCACACTCCTGATCTCCCCTAGGATTAATCTTTAATAATGGATACCAAGAGAACGAAGCAAAATTGATAATAGAAGTAAATAGGAAAGTTGTTTAAAATGTCATGCTCTATCAAATACATTTAAGGTTCATTTTAAATATACTGTCCCTATAAAATCTCAAGGCGTTTACTGCTGGGCCTTTAAGGGCAGTTAAAAAGTAAGGCGCTGCCCTAGTAGCAAACCAAGAACAGAATGGTACAGCGCTAAGGACAAGTGTATACAGAAGCACACAAACATTAAAGGGCCACTAGAGTCTAAATTAAAAGTATTGTGATTTAGATAAAGCATGCAATAAAAAAAAAAAACACTATCCAATATACTTCCATAATCAAAACTTTCATATTCTTTTTATATGCACACTTTCTGATGCTGCAGCTCTTACTGAGCATGTGCACATTATATACGTAAATGCATTTTGTGATTGGCTGATGGCTGCCACATGATACAAAGGGAAATTGGATTAACTTTCGAATTTCCCAGAAAATATTCTACTACTCATTTCAAATGCATTACCTATTATTCCATGCTCTGCTCCCTCCTCTAACTCCACGCTGTATGCAGACAGGATTCCAGGCACCTCCATCTCATTGCTGCTCAAACTGCAAGCTGGGAGGGGAGCGGGGATTAAAGGGTAGATAGGGGGCTACCACTAAGGAACCCAGTTCTTCAGCATCCCCACTTCCTACCTCTAAACATAACTGACCATTCAAGGAAACGGATTTATACGCTAGGGATTGTTAAAAGCTTCCAAATTACTCTTGGGGAAATTGAAGAGGGTGGCTGAGCTGCCAATTTCAAATAATTTCACTGCCCTTTTAAAATTTGTGCTTCCCTGATATCCTTCTCCGCCATATTGTATTGAGTCAGAATAAACATATAAAATAGGGGTTATCAGAATATAATAAAAACAGATCTAAATTAAGATCAAACTATTTTTAAGAATTTTTTTTCTTTTTTTTTTTTTAATAAAATGGCCATTGGGAATACTATAGAGGGAAAATTCTACCATCACTGATGCCCCTCAAATGTGCTGGAGATTTTTCACTCTCTAAGTGGTTCATAGAAGGACAGAATGAAAGGGGGTAGGAGGTCAAAAATAACATCGGGAAAAAAAAAAAAAAAATATAGGACAAGACAGTTGAAGTATTCAAGAGAAAGAAACAATGGGAGAAATAAAAAAGGGGAGACTGTTATACACATTTATCTTAGCACCACATACGTTATATAACAACAATGTCCAGCTTGTTTCTCACCCACCCACAAATTAATTAGCAGTTTATGTCCAACCCACACACAATGTGTATGTGTATATATATATATATATATATATATATATATATATATATATATATATAAGCTGTATGAACAGCAATACTTTGGCGTAAAGAGAACCTGCTGAAAAGCAGACTGAAGTGAAAAGGTGTGTCATTGTGTACTTAATTTGCATATCTTACCCAGAATCCTTTGCTGCATTGGAAACAATGTAATTCAGAGTTTTTCTCTGGGAAAACAAGCCTCTGGGCCTGTCTAGATTTGTAAATGAACTACACAATGAGTTATTTTTTCTATATTTTGTGCGTAGTGGAGGATTTTAAACTTGCCTTTTATCTCCCCCTAATTTAAAATGTTGTTGTATATATATATATATATATATATATATATATATATATATATATATATATATATATATATATATATATTATTTATTTATTTATGTGTGTGTGTATGTGTGTGTAAATAAAACAAAAAACCCATCTGCTCATAAATTAAAATACATAAGTTTGGAAATATTTGTGTGATAAGAAAATGGCACAATAAAAATAGACCTATAAAGAAATACCTTCTAACAAATCAAGTTTTGATTTGTTATAGTGCAATCATACTATGACAAGTAAAATGACATTTCCTCATATTTGTTATCTTATCACAAAAGTATTTCTGCATATGTTATTTTATGAATGAATGCACCTTCAAATTATGGATGGGACTTGCATCTATTTTTTTATGCAAATGAACAAGTAGCCATTTAAAAAGGGACATAAAACTCAAAATTGAAATCACTATAAAATACTTCATTATTGGCAGTGGGAAAAAAGCAAAGTGCAAATAATGTCATCGACCCTGATGGGGATGGGGCTAGAGGAAATTTAAAGAGACATACATATAAATTATCTTTTTTTATTATTATTTTATATGTCCCTTTAAATTGTTTTAGTTACTAAAGCAGGGCTTGACAAATTTTATATTAAATACAATAAATAGAAATAAAATGTAGAGTATTTCTTTAAAAAAAAAAACAAAAAAAAAAAACCACAGGAGCCAGTAGTGAAATTCTAGAAACTTTGGCTCTCTAGCTCCCTGGATTTGTCAAGCCCTGTATAGCTAAGCTAGTTGCTCTTCAATATATGGCTAAATCTTCTGAAAGGTACAAATATGACAGTCATCTTCAATCCTCAGTGTAATTCTAACATTTAACAGTTTGCATAAAGTGTATACAATTACATGTACAGGATTAGATTTTTGTTGTTAAAAAAAAAACAACTCTCTACAAAACAATGAAAAGAAAAACTCAGACCCCAAATGATTTCTCTGTGCATAAACAATGAAGGTGATATCCGGTAAAAGGACCTTTACAATTAATACTTTAGATAATAATAGTACTTTAGATAAATGGGGATAATAAAAATAAAAAAAATAATAACACAGCAAGCAAATGGATAGCATATACGCAAAATGTAAACATTTATGAAAAATCAATTCTGTTACACAAGGTGATATCTAATCTCCAGTGGTGGTTAGTTTAATCTTTTGCGCTCATAAAGGCTGCAGAAGCTTCCAAGTTATAGTAAATCTTTACCTTATGATATATATCCACTGCTGCCAGCTTCAATTAAAATACCCTACAGCCCCGATTTTGTTTAAAAAAAAACACGAAAAAAATTGATAGATAAAATAATCTCTCAAACTGTTGAATTAGCATATTTAGTACTGGTTGGTCAGTATCAAAACATTTACAGTGCAATAGTTGAGAAAGAGCTTGACTAGTTCTCTCAGAACCACCTTCTTAACAAGCACTGCTTCTGGGGAAGGAAATGTATAAAACTGCTATAAAAGATAGTTTCAAAAAATGTCCTTATAATGATAATATTTGTGTGTTTCTGTGTGTGTGTTGGGGGGGGGCAGGCAAAGACCCAAGCTTTAATATTCATAAAAGGTATGAAAGAAAATATTAGGAAACTGGCAAAATAAAAACTTTACAATTACGCTTTTTTACAATACTTACCTCTCTGTTACTGTAAACACACGATCCTCCGCCTGCATCTCCTTCAGTATTGACGAATCCGGCTTCCTCCAATCGTTGTTTTCCCCTTTGGCGATCAGCTTGTGTGGCACACAACGATTGGAGGAAGCCGGATAGTCATCAATATGCTAAATACTGAAGGAGATGCGGGTTTACCATAACAAAAAGGTAAGCATTTTAAAAAAGAAGGGTAATTGTAAAATGTAATGACTTAAAGTGCCCATATTTTTAAGAGTATTTTTAAATACTGGACTTTAAATCATTCAACTTTACAATAACTTTAAATACCTGTAGTTTAGACATAATATTCCAGTACAATCTAGCAACAGTTGAAAAGTTCCTGGAAAAGAAAGGCTGCCTTGTCATGAAAGTAAACAAAATAAGGACCAACCTTTCTATCATGAGGAAGACAAGAATATTTACAATTGGTAATTTCCCTAAGCCTCAAGCCATAAACCATACAACATTGGACAAAGGCTGTACTCTTAGCAGCCAAAGGCAAAATATTCATGGAAACTTAGGCCTAGATTTGGAGTTCGGCGGTAGCCGTCAAAACCAGCGTTAGAGGCTCCTAACGCTGGTTTTGGCCGCCCGCTGGTATTTGGAGTCAGTGATTAAAGGGTCTAACGCTCACTTTTCAGCCGCGACTTTTCCATACCGCAGATCCCCTTACGTCAATTGCGTATCCTATCTTTTCAATGGGATCTTTCTAACGCCGGTATTTAGAGTCGTTTCTGAAGTGAGCGTTCGAGCTCTAACGACAAAATTCCAGCCGCCTGAAAATAGCAGGAGTTAAGAGCTTTCTGGCTAACGCCGGTTCATAAAGCTCTTAACTACTGTACCCTAAAGTACACTAACACCCATAAACTACCTATGTACCCCTAAACCGAGCTCCCCCCACATCGCCGCCACTCGATTAAAATTTTTAACCCCTAATCTGCCGACCGCCACCTACGTTATACTTATGTACCCCTAATCTGCTGCCCCTAACACCGCCGACCCCTATATTATATTTATTAACCCCTAATCTGCCCCCCTCAACGTCGCCGACACCTGCCTACACTTATTAACCCCTAATCTGCCGAGCGGACCTGAGCGCTACTATAATAAAGTTATTAACCCCTAACCCGCCTCACTAACCCTATCATAAATAGTATTAACCCCTAATCTGCCCTCCCTAACATCGCCGACACCTACCTTCAATTATTAACCCCTAATCTGACGACCGGAGCTCACCGCTATTCTAATAAATTGATTAACCCCTAAAGCTAAGTCTAACCCTAACACTAACACCCCCCTAACTTAAATATAATTTACATCTAACGAAATTAATTAACTCTTATTAAATAAATGATTCCTATTTAAAGCTAAATACTTACCTGTAAAATAAATCCTAATATAGCTACAATATAAATTATAATTATATTATAGCTATTTTAGGATTAATATTTATTTTACAGGCAACTTGGTATTTATTTTAACTAGGTACAATAGCTATTAAATAGTTAAGAACTATTTAATAGCTACCTAGTTAAAATAATAACAAATTTACCTGTAAAATAAATCCTAACCTAAGATATAATTAAACCTAACACTACCCTATCAATAAAATAATTAAATAAACTACCTACAATTACCTACAATTAACCTAACACTACACTATCAATAAATTAATTAAACACAATTGCTAAAAAAAAAATACAATTAAATAAACTAGCTAAAGTACAAAAAATAAAAAAGAACTAAGTTACAAAAAATAAAAAAATATTTACAAACATAAGAAAAATATTACAACAATTTTAAACTAATTACACCTACTCTAAGCCCCCTAATAAAATAACAAAGCCCCCCAAAATAAAAAATTCCCTACCCTATTCTAAATTAAAAAAGTTACAAGCTCTTTTACCTTACCAGCCCTGAACAGGGCCCTTTGCGGGGCATGCCCCAAGAATTTCAGCTCTTTTGCCTGTAAAAGAATAAATACAATACCCCCCCAACATTATAACCCACCACCCACATACCCCTAATCTAACCCAAACCCCCCTTAAATAAACCTAACACTAAGCCCCTGAAGATCTTCCTACCTTGTCTTCACCATACCAGGTTCACCGATCCGTCCTGGCTCCAACATCTTCATCCAACCCAAGCGGGGGTTGGCGATCCATCATCCGGTGCTGAAGAGGTCCAGAAGAGGCTCCAAAGTCTTCCTCCTATCCGGCAAGAAGAGGACATCCGGACCGGCAAACATCTTCTCCAAGCGGCATCTTCAATCTTCTTCCATCCGGTGCGGAGCGGGTCCATCTTGAAGCAGGCGACGCGGATCCATCCTCTTCTTCCGTTGTCTCCCGACGAATGACGGTTCCTTTAAGGGACGTCATCCAAGATGGCGTCCCTCGAATTCCGATTGGCTGATAGGATTCTATCAGCCAATCGGAATTAAGGTAGGAATTTTCTGATTGGCTGATGGAATCAGCCAATCAGAATCAAGTTCAATCCGATTGGCTGATCCAATCAGCCAATCAGATTGAGCTCGCATTCTATTGGCTGATCGGAACAGCCAATAGAATGCGAGCTCAATCTGATTGGCTGATTGGATCAGCCAATCGGATTGAACTTGATTCTGATTGGCTGATTCCATCAGCCAATCAGAAAATTCCTACCTTAATTCCGATTGGCTGATAGAATCCTATCAGCCAATCGGAATTCGAGGGACGCCATCTTGGATGACGTCCCTTAAAGGAACCGTCATTCGTCGGGAGACAACGGAAGAAGAGGATGGATCCGCGTCGCCTGCTTCAAGATGGACCCGCTCCGCACCGGATGGAAGAAGATCGAAGATGCCGCTTGGAGAAGATGTTTGCCGGTCCGGATGTCCTCTTCTTGCCGGATAGGAGGAAGACTTTGGAGCCTCTTCTGGACCTCTTCAGCACCGGATGATGGATCGCCAACCCCCGCTTGGGTTGGATGAAGATGTTGGAGCCAGGACGGATCGGTGAACCTGGTATGGTGAAGACAAGGTAGGAAGATCTTCAGGGGCTTAGTGTTAGGTTTATTTAAGGGGGGTTTGGGTTAGATTAGGGGTATGTGGGTGGTGGGTTGTAATGTTGGGGGGGGGGGGTATTGTATTTATTCTTTTACAGGCAAAAGAGCTGAAATTCTTGGGGCATGCAGCGCAAAGGGCCCTGTTCAGGGCTGGTAAGGTAAAAGAGCTTGTAACTTTTTTAATTTAGAATAGGGTAGGGAATTTTTTATTTTGGGGGGCTTTGTTATTTTATTAGGGGCTTAGAGTAGGTGTAATTAGTTTAAAATTGTTGTAATATTTTTCTTATGTTTGTAAATATTTTTTTATTTTTTGTAACTTAGTTCTTTTTTATTTTTTGTACTTTAGCTAGTTTATTTAATTGTATTTTTTTTTTAGCAATTGTGTTTAATTACTTTATTGATAGTGTAGTGTTAGGTTAATTGTAGGTAATTGTAGGTGGTTTATTTAATTATTTTATTGATAGGGTAGTGTTAGGTTTAATTATATCTTAGGTTAGGATTTATTTTACAGGTAAATTTATTATTTTAACTAGGTAGCTATTAAATAGTTCTTAACTATTTAATAGCTATTGTACCTAGTTAAAATAATTACAAAGTTGCCTGTAAAATAAATATTAATCCTAAAATAGCTACAATGTAATTATAATTTATATTGTAGCTATATTAGGATTTATTTTACAGGTAAGTATTTAGCTTTAAATAGGAATCATTTATTTAATAAGAGTTAATTAATTTCGTTAGATGTAAATTATATTTAAGTTATGGGGGTGTTAGTGTTAGGGTTAGACTTAGCGTTAGGGGTTAATACATTTATTAGAATAGCGGTGAGCTCCGCTCGGAAGATTAGGGGTTAATAATTGAAGGTAGGTGTCGGCGATGTTAGGGAGGGCAGATTAGGGGTTAATAACTTTATTATAGTAGCGCTCAGGTCCGCTCGGCAGATTAGGGGTTAATAAGTGTAGGCAGGTGTCGGCGACGTTGAGGGGGGCAGATTAGGGGTTAATAAATATAATATAGGGGTCGGCGATGTTAGGGCAGCAGATTAGGGGTACATAGGGATAACGTAGGTTGCGGCGGTTTACGGAGCGGCAGATTAGGGGTTAAAAAAAAATATGCAGGTGTCAGCGATAGCGGGGGCGGCAGATTAGGGGTTAATAAGTGTAAGGCTAGGGGTGTTTAGACTCGGGGTACATGTTAGAGTGTTAGGTGCAGACGTAGGAAGTGTTTCCCCATAGGAAACAATGGGGCTGCGTTAGGAGCTGAACGCTGCTTTTTTGCAGGTGTTAGGTTTTTTTTCAGCTCAAACAGCCCCATTGTTTCCTATGGGAGAATCGTGCACGAGCACGTTTTTGAGGCTGGCCGCGTCCGTAAGCACCGCTGGTATCGAGAGTTGCATTTGCGGTAAAAATGCTCTACGCTCCTTTTTTGGAGCCTAACGCAGCATTTGTTTGAACTCTCGATACCAGAGTTAATTTTATGGTGCGGCCAGAAAAAAGCCCTTTTACCGCCAAACTCCAAATCTAGGCCATAGAAAATAAGGGCAGGCAGAATAATTTCACTGATCCTTGAGAGTTTCAAGCGAAATTATCAATATACAGGCCACACATCTGATGTTAACTTGCCAATCCATAGGATCCTTGAAGGAGAGATACTACAGTGGAACATTAGTTCACTGGAAAAAAGGAAAAAAAGACTCATCCAATCATAACTTTTCTATAGGAGTAGCAGATCTTGGTAAACACCTTTGGTGGTGTGGCCAGAACAGCAAATTGAAATAGGAATTGTTCTACATAAAAATGATCTTGGTGGATGAGAATCTAAAAACATAAGCCTTCTTAACATAAAGCTGGCCACAAACATATATGGTTCACAAATCTTTTTTTAATAAAGGATCAGAGAATGAGCAACAGGTCCAAAAGGATCTGAATAAAATGCCAAAAGGCACTTCCCTTGGTAGTATCCCAAGTAAACAAACAAAAGTTTAGAGACAGAGGGGCCAATTTATGAAGCTACTTAAACAGCTTCAGAGCCGTTTAAGAAGCACTGGTCTTATGACTGCTGCTTATTAACGTGTCTGCAACTTCAGATAGCGGATATCAAACTCATTTGACCAGGATGACTAACAAGCTCTCTGGTTGTGCAATTGGTTGCATGAAGCAGGGGTGGGGCTGCACAAGCGATTGTTTGTTAAACGTTAAATTCCTAAAGGTGATGCTGCATCAGAAGCCCCAAAAGCATGTACACAGGTTCCCTGTCCTGGAACATTGTTTGCATATACAAGTAAAATGGGGGGGGGGGGCAAAATAATTAAAATCTATCCGGTTTATCCATCCAAGAATCTGGCACACCCCACAAGAAAGCCATGTAACTTGAAAGTGGAAAGATCCTAAATTGAAAATCATATTATATACCGAGCACAAGCTCTCACTCTTTAAAATTATCCTAAGGTGATGTTGAACAATACTACCATTATACCACGTAGTATTTTTATAATGTAGTAGTTGCATTTACAAATCAAATCAACTTGTGTAAAGAGCTGATATTTCTTTAAAGTGATTGTAAAGTTGAATGATTTAAAGCCCAGTATTTAAAAATACTCTTAAAAACACAGGTACTTTAAGTAATTAAACTTTAATTAATTACACTTCTTTTTCTTCATAAATGGAAAATGTCCACAGCTGCATTAATTACTTTTGGGAATTAAGAACCTGGCCACCAGGAGGAGGCAAAGACACCCCAGCCAAAGGCTTAAATACCCCTCCCACTTCCCTCATCCCGCAGTCATTCTTTGCCTTTCGTCACAGGAGGTTGGCAGAGAAGTGTCAGAAGTTTTCAATAGTCTCTTATGGAAGGTAGTACTCTTCGGCATTGGAACGGCAGTTTTAAGTAATCCTGTCAGTCTCTTAGTGAGAGCATGGGTGAAAGTTAGAGTCTGGAGATGCAAGGAGAGTCTTTCTGCAAAACCATTCCACTCATATTAACAGCTCCACAAGCAATCAGCGTTGACGAGTTTTGCTGCCTGCTTCTTCTCTCAAGTCCATGGCAGAGGCGATGCTACTATCTGTCACACTTGAAAAGTCGTCTTACTTTTCCAAGGCGTAGATTCCGGTAAGATTGTTTCATTTTACTTTCGTCATGATTGTATTGTAATATAAATGGTTTCCCGAGAGGCTACCACCTTTCGGGATTAACTATAATTCAGGGTCTCAGTAAGGCCCCTTTTGTGTCTTGGAATCAAGGGTTAATATCTCCTGAGGGGGGTTATTGAACAAGGTATTTTTTAATCATGTTTGTTATGTGATTAGACCTGCTTATGTGTAGTGTTACTTAGGCTCATGGCTTGTGGAACATAAGAGCCTTGGAAGTGATGTGGCCTTTTGGTCGGGTGCGCTTTTTCTGAACTGTACAGTTCACCTGGTGACCGGACGTGGTTACGTTTTGGCTCTCCATTTCCGCATCCCTGACCGCGTGGCGACAGAAAAATTCTGGTCCGCTGGTGTCTGGTTCATAAGAGGTGGTGAGTGCCCCAGCCATTGTGGGTGTCAGGTTCCATTTACATTTTCTTATTTGGTCCGTTTTTGTATTCAATACCCGGTTATGGAGGATTCTGATATTGTGGAGGCAGAAGTCTCTAGTTCAGATTCTGTTTCTTGTCAGAAATACGAATTGGCCCGGATGATACATGCCTATCAGTTATGTTCCGAATGCCGTTTTCGTGTGCTCAATTCCTCGGGATCAGGGAATCAAAGGGCTGCTGAGCCGTCCGCCTCTGGGGGTTCTGTTCCTCGAATGGCGAGTTCCCTACCACCATCTCTTACTACGCATGCAGGTAACCCAGATTTTGCTTATCCTTCTCTGGAAGGTGGCTTGTTCCTTCCGGAGGTTAGGGCACGGTTCCGCAAATTTAGCGATTTGAGATCCTGATGGAAAAACAAAAGGCAAAATAGTCCTTACAGCAGTGCTTGACAAATGTGTTTAAAAATTAGGAGCCAGTAAGAATATTTATGAGCCAGGCTTATTTTTAGGAGCCTGACCGATGGATTTGTAAATAGATATATGGAGAATAACCCAAAATGTTAGGAGCCAGGGGTAAAATTCTAGTAAACCAGTGGCTACCAGGCTCCTGGGTTTGTCGAGCCCTGCCTTACAGTCACCATCTTGAAAGTTGGGACCCTTACAAATTGATTCAAAGATCCAGAACCGGTCTGAAAGAATTTTCCTTCTTCAGGACAATGAATAGATTTGAAAAATAAACAGACCCCGTTCCAAAATTGGAACTGGTACAATTACTCCTGAAAGCTCTAGATATGAAACACACTTCATAAAAGCCTGAGCTTTCACAGGATTTGCTGGAACGTGAGAGAGAAAAAAAATCTTCTCACAGGTCTTATTCTGAAACCTATTTGATACCCCCTGAGAGACAATATTCTGAATCCAATGATCCTGAACGGAACCTGCCCAAACGTCTTGAAAACATTTCAATCTGCCCCCACCAGCAGAACTGGATCGAGGGCCTCACCTTCATGCAGTCTTGGGGGCTGGCTTTGGTTTCTCATAAGGCTTGGATTTATTCCAACTCGAGGATGGCTTCCAAGTGGAGCCAGAGTCTTTAGGTGAAGGAGTGGTTTTCTGTTCTCTATTCTAAAGAAAGGAACAAAACCGATTAGAAGCTTTAGATTTGCCCTTAGACTTTTTATCTTGAGGCAAAAAAAATTCACTCCCCCCCCCCCAGTAATAGTGGAAATAATAGAATCCAATTGGGAACCAAACAAATTATTACCCTGGAATGATAGAGATAGTAACCTAGATTTAGATACCATGTCAGCATTCCATGATTTGAGCCATAAAGCTCTTCTAGCTAAAATAGCCAAAGACACAGATTTAACATTATTCTTGATGGTATCAAAAATAGCATAACAGATAAAATGATTAGCATGTTGAAGCAAACCAACAATGCTATGCAAATCAGTCTTTTTCCCGTTGTGCTAAGCTATCCAACCAAAATGTTGATGCAGTCGCAACATCAGCCATAGAAATGGCAGGTCTGAGAATATAGCCAGAATGCAAATAAGCTTTCCTTAGATAAGACTCAATCTTCCTATCTAAAGGATCCTTAAAATAAGTACCATCTTCCATAGTAATAGTAGTACGTTTAGCAAGAGAAGAAATAGCCCCATCAAACTTAGGGACTTTTCCCCAAAACTTTAATTTAGCCACTGGCAAAGGATACAACTTTTTAAACATTGACGAATGGAACAAAAGAAGTACCAGGCTTAAACCATTCCTCAGCAATCACATCAGAAATAGCATCAGGAATAGGAAAAACCTCAGGAGTAGTCACAGGAGGTTTATAGACAGAATTTAAACGTTTACTGGATTTAATATAAAGAGGACCAGACTCCTCAATATCCAAAGTTATCAACACTTCTTTTAACAAAGAACGAATATACTCAATATTAAAAAGGTAAGATGATTTATCAGTGTCAATGTCTGAAGAAGGATCTTCTGAATCAGAGAGATCCTCATCAGGAGGAGGATATATCAGTATGTTGCCGGTCATTACAAATTTCATCAGTATTATTATTTTATATGCTAAATTGAGAGATTAGCTTGTCTATTTTTCACAGTAAATAATCTATCCTTAACATTGTTTAAGTTCTTTATTGCTGGAGTGATTTAACATTTAGACTCCTCCATAAGAAGTCTAATAAAAAAAATACATTAAAAAAACAATTTATGCTTACCTGATAATTTTCTTTCCTTCAGATGGAAAGAGTCCACAGCTGCATTTATTACTTTTGGGAAATAAGAACCTGGCCACCAGGAGGAGGCAAAGACACCCCAGCCAAAGGCTTAAATACTCCTCCCGCTCCCCTCATCCCCAGTCATTTTGCAGAGGAACAAGGAACAGTAGAAGAAACATCAGGGTGAAAAGGTGCCAGAAGAATAAAAATACAGACGCCCCACATAAAAAATACGGATGGGGAGCTGTGGACTCTTTCCATCTGAAGAAAAGAAAATTATCAGGTAAGCATAATTTATGTTTTTCTTCATAAATGGAAGAGTCCACAGCTGCATTCATTACTTTTGGCAAAACAATACCCAAGCTATAGAGGACACTGAATGCCAAGACGGAAGTACAAGAGGCAGCCCATTCTGAGGGCACCAGGCCTGAAACCACTACCCAACAAAACCCTGCTTCGTCCTAAGCCGAGAACATTGAAGGAAAAACAAGGACACTGACCCGCAGATAGTCCGGAAGCCTAGCTAGAGACCGCAAAATCAGACTCGACTGAGCCAACAGTCCTCCAGGAGAACCTGTCACCCAGCGGTCGGCCCCCAACCGCACACCCCTTACTAGTGAAGGGAACACCAGCCCAAAATTCCCAAAGGGATAGAGCAAGAAAATAATTGGTCCATGACAAATAAGGGGAGGCAACGCTCAGACCAACAATAACCACAAGGTCTAGAACCAGGCATCCGAACAGCGATCCTTACTCTCAACGTGGAGTGGAAGCCCCGAAACGACACCTAAAGACTTATCCTGAAGTCGTCAGCCCTTAGAATACTAAAATATTCAACACAAATACGAGTAGCAGACCCAGAAGAGGTAAACACCCGGGTCAAGGACAAAAGGGAAGAGCCATAGAACCTCAACTAGGCCCATTACACCCCCAAGAAATAATCTCAGGACCTACTGCCAGCCCAAGCGTCAGTAGGTCCGAAACAGGGGAACACCCGCTCACAAAAGAGCGGAAAAAATGGCTCAGCCATTCCACAGAGCCCGTGAACCCCCAGAAACTCCATAAAGACAGTCAACAGGGCCAAAGACCCAGAAGAGTCTAGCAAAGGCCCATCTCGACATGGAGCCAGCAAGACTCCGGATATAACAGAACAACCCAGAGAGCATGCCTCTCTCCAAATAGAGTCCTAAAACAAGGCCTCCCAAACTCCCAATTGTTGAAAACAAACAATATCCCAGAAATTTAAACACCCTGTCTGATATAGAAAACAGGGAGATATTAATATAATATCCAGGAGAACCTGAAGAATGAGAACACCTCACAAGTCCCGACCCAAGGAAGAGACCACCCCATGCCGAAGTCCAACGTTTCAAAGGAGCATCTCAAACCAAGACACTAGAGCCCATAGGCGTTCCACTGCCACAAGACGTGCAAAGAGAGGGAATACCACGAGGACAAGGTCACTCGATCAAAAGCTAGTCACCACCTCACCAAACGAGACAGAGTACCACCTAAAACCAAGGATGCGGAACATCCCCAGGTCCGGGAAAAATCCTAAGCAGAGTCCAAAAGAACTCTCTCAAAAAGAAATTCAGGTCCCCGAAGGAGACCCAACTAACATGGAGGAACGGACAAAATCCAAAGTGACTCAAAGAAGAGAGCAACCATCTCCTGAAGGGAAACCCAAGGCCCCATAAAGAGAACTAACCCACATGGAGAAATCCAAGGTCTCACTGACATGAAAACCACGGAAGGAACACGTCCAACAGGACACTTCCTAGAGCCTCCAAAAGGCCAAACCTCCTTAAACCAGCAGTAAGGAGGCGCTAAACCCCCAATCCTCCCACGTGAGGAAGAATACTCTAGTTTGAGGGAATAGGAAGCAAAAGGAGTGACGCAGTGGAACGCCGCTGACCCAGTCAACCAGCTTGAAGGCTCAATAAGAACTAAAACAATCCTTCCAGCCTCGCGGGCCCACGAGTCCTCATTAGAATGCTTAGCTGAAACTTGTAAAATAAAAACAAGAAACGCAATAATAAAAGTGAGCACTCGGCACCTCAACCGGACCAGCCAGGCAGAACAGGCGCCACGTGCCTGAACAAGCCACGAGACAGGTCTGTACCCAAGCAGGACCAGCCTGCAGACAGTGCCATAACTGTCAAGCTGCCTAAATCCTCCCTCACAGGGGAAGAGAGCAACAGACAAAACATAGGACTAATATGTCCCTTAAACTTCCGCAGAAGTAAAAAGCGAGAATCGATCCCAGAAAAAGTCATCCTAACCGGTGAAAGAAAATATAAGACAGGACCAGCCAAACGGAACCCTGATCTTCCAACAAAAACTGGGAAAGATCTCAATAACCGACAATCAGGAGATTACGTCATCAACTCATGTCTAATGAGGTGAGCCATTCTAAGTATAATACTGTGGATTCCCGTATCCATTAAGGATAGGATCCTCTAGCAACTCAAAAACGTGTCTGAGTAAAACACGAAGACGTGCTATTCTGTAACGAAAGGCACAACACTCAGGGACAGCTACACCTGCAGGGAACTGTAAAGGCCCACCCAAGGCCGGGGGACCCAGGACGATAGGGCAGGAGCAAAAACGCAAATAAACGTCTGGACTTTGCAGACGCATAATCTCCAAAAATATGTGAAAGTGAAAATGAGCCGCAACCTCTGAGGGGAACAAGCCCCCCTGCAAGGAGGGATAAACATAATCTGGGTTACCCGCATGTGTAGTAGTAGGGAGCGGTAGGGAACTCGCCTCTCGGAGGACAGAACCCCCAGAGGTGGATGGCTCAGTGGGCCCTTGATTCCCCGAGCCCGAGGAACAAGGCGCTCTAATACGGCATATCAAACCTATTGATTGACCTGTGTAAACGGGGCCAATTCGCATTCTTCACAAGTCGAAGAATCCGAAATTTGAACAGTCTCAGCATCAGAATCCTCCATAACTAGAAAGAGAATATAATAATATGGATTAAGAAAATTCTAAACGGCACTTGACACCCACAATGGCTGGGGCACTCAACACCTCCTAGGAACCAGACAAGAATTTTTTCAGACGCCACATGGTCAGGAACGCGGAAATGGAAGACCAGAACGTAAACACGTCCAGTCACAAAATGAACCGTATAGTCCAAAAAAAAAGCGAGCCCAAACATAAGGTTGTGTCAATTCCAAAGGCCCTTATGTTCTAAGCCGAGAGCCCAGTTAACACTACACATAAGCAGATTGAATCACATAAACATGATTTAAAAAAACCCTGTTCAATAATCCCCCTCGGGAGATATTAACCCTCGATTCCAAGATACCAAAGGAACCTCACTGCGGCCCTATATTATATACTTAATAAGTCCCGCAAGATAGTACCTTACAAGAAGCAAATAAGTTACAGTACATTCTGATAAAGTAAAATTAAACAATCTTACCGGAATCTACGCCGTGGAACAGGAACACGGCCCTTCAAGTGTGACGAATAGTAGTAGCGACTCCACCATGGACTTGAGAGAAGAAAGCAGACAGCGAAGCGAAGGTTGACAACGCTGATTGCTTGTGGAGCTGTTAATATGAGTCGGGATGGTTTCGCAGAAAGACTCTCCCTGCATCTCTGGACTCTAACTTTCGTCCCATGTCGAAGAGTACTACCCTCCATAAGAGACAAAACAAACTTCTGACACTTCTCTGCCAAACTCCTGGGACGAAAGGCAAAGAATGTCTGGGGGATGAGGGGAGTGGGAGGAGTATTTAAGCCTTTGGCTGGGGTGTCTTTGCCGCCTCCTGGTGGCCAGGTTCTTATTTCCCAAAAGTAATGAATGCAGCTGTGGACTCTATCCATTTATGAAGAAAAAACCTTCAGTCTGGACAGGTAGAAACAAAACTGAAGCATACAGGAAGGGAATATATACATATACAGGAGAAGATTTCTTGGCTAATATCCACCAGTGAAGATCAATTGACATCATGTAAATATAATAGTTTACAGTTCTTTCTCAATAGATTTTTAAAGGGACATTCAGCACAAAACTTCTCTGTCATGCACATCAAAGAGTAGTAATGAAACAAATTAAAGCTTTTTAAACAGTCAAATGATAAAGAAATACAGGTTTGTGCACAGCTGAACTATAGGGATTAATTACTCACTGGCTAATAGTGTAAGTATATCTTCCACAGCTGTTTGCGGACATTTAGGATAAGAACTACAGTTAAAAAAACAATAATATTATCCTCTTTTAGATGCAATCAAGAAAATGTTGACTGATGTCCTTTTAACATTAAAATAAACTATTATAAGTGAAAACCAAAATACTCCGATTCCCCCTCCCATTTGATGGTCAGAATTATTACGGACAGCAATTGGATGGATCTGAAAAAATATGTAGTTTCCATTGTAACCAGATGCCAAATAAGTTTAATGACAGATATCAACTTGAATTGCCTTGTGGATAGTCTACTTCAGGCTTAAAAATGGATTTTGTTATTCTGGTTCAAATTTCGATTAGACTATTTTTCAAAGAAAGCAAAAATATACAAAACTATATTCAAGAAAAAGTGGTATATGGGCAGGAAAAGAAGGTTAAATCCATTCTCAAGTGTTGCCCACTAGCTTCAAAGTATTAAATCTAATTTATTTACTGTGACCAAAGCGTTGACATGGAAGACATCTGTTAAGGGCATTTTTTCAAAACACAGATATTTATCAACAAGCATATATGAAAGAAGGTTTGCTGTGTCATGTGAATGAAAGGGAGATGCTGTGACTGATCTAGGGCAGTGTTTCACAACCGCGGTCCTCATGTACCCTTAACAGGCCAGGTTTTCATTATAGCTGACCTAGAGCACAGGTGAAATAATCAGCTGATGGATGAGAGCAGGGTAGTAACCATAGTTACTGATCAGCTGATTATTTCACCTGTGCTCTAGTTCAGCTATAATGAAAACATGACCTGCTGGGGGTAATTGAGGACCGCGGATGAGAAACACTGATGTAGGGGGTGCTATACACACACACCACTCATTACTGCAGCATCTGAAAAAGGGGCAAGCACTAAACATTCAGTACCTTT
Organism: Bombina bombina; assembly: GCF_027579735.1. NCBI lineage: Eukaryota > Metazoa > Chordata > Amphibia > Anura > Bombinatoridae > Bombina > Bombina bombina. The sequence continues at coordinate 547,632,223 of NC_069501.1, read as the reverse complement.
TTTTTATGTCAAACTCTTTACACAGTAGAGAGCAGAGTAAAGGAGCAAAACAGTTAAATGATATATACATTTATATACCCTAATTTTTTTGCAACCCAAATTTTAGGATTAATAACCACAAAAACTCAGTGGGTCAACCCACACAGTACTTTGCTATTGAAAATGTAGACTACCTAAATCCGAAGGGACATAAAACTTATTTTTTTTTTCATGATTCAGATAGACAGAAGTAAATTGAAAAGTTGTTTAAAATTGTATGTTCTATTATCAATTTTGCTTAATTTTCTTGGTATTCTATGTTGAAGGAGCAGCAATGCACTACAAGGAGCTAGCTGAACACATCTGTAAGCCAATATTAAGAGGGTTATATGCACAGCCACCAATTAGCAGCTAGCTCTCAAGCCTACGTAGGTATGCTTTTCAACAAAGGATACCAAGAGAATGAAGCAAATTAGATAACATACGTAAATTGGAAAGTTGTTTAAAATTGTATGCTCTAGCGGAATCATGAAATATGTTTCTGGGCTACATGTCCCTTTAACTTAAACAGTTTAGCTATGCATAATGAAAACACTTTGTAGTATACTTTGATTATTATTTTGCCCCCTTTTCTTGTAATTGTGGCTTTTCTAACCTTCAGAAGTGAAAAAGCACAATATAGACTTCCCAAGGCTAGCCCTGTTGCATATATTTTCCTAGTTGACTTAAACAGATAAGAACTGTAAAACAATGCAGTTTATACAAGTCCAATAACTGGGACTAGCCATGTCAGCTGCACATTCAAGCCCAGATTGGCTCCTCCAAATGAGGTAAGTGGTGGGTGAAGTTTGGCTATCGAAATACAAGCAAACAAGATGTGATTTTTTTTTAAAATTAGACTGGACTTTTTTTTTTTCTATAGCAACACAACAGAAGTATCTAGTAAAGACAAAGTGTTTACTGTCCCTTTAAACTGTAATTGCAGTATTGCAATAGATTAACATACTATAGGACTGCAGTTTTTTTTAAATGCATTAACACAATGTTTGCTGAATGTGTTAAATAGCCAAATTTCACATCCCTAATTTGGAAAAGCCAAACTGGACCGGGCTAACCACCGCCATTTTTTTATTTTAGCAAATTTTCCATTGTTTTGCAGTTTATTATCAGATAAACTGGTGAAGCAAATTATGGACAGGCATGGTTAGGCTTATGAAGCCTGCCATGATTTTTTTTTTTTTTTTTTAAAGGGACAGTCTAATCCAGAATTTTTATTGTTTAAAAAAATAGATAATGCATTTATTTCCTATTCCTCAGTTTTGCATAACCAACACTGTTATATCAAAGGTACAGTCTACACGGTATTAACAAGCACCTTAATCTAATTTTTGTTCTGTGTACAACCCACACCATCTGCTGCCACTTCATGCAGGACAAAAATGAATACAGTATGCTAGGGAAACTTTCTTTATTTGGCCATTTTAATATGGCCGACAAACTCCTCCTCCCTTCGTCATGTGGGTTTAGTAGAAATCACTCCCAGCAGTGTTTGTGACTGGGCTAGATTTCATGAGACTCTCGGTCAGACACATTGCGCAGATGCAAAACTATGGGTGCGAGTCATCAATTTTTCAAGTGAGAGCCTGATCATTGGATGCTGCTAGGCAACAGACGTGCCCACAAATTCTCTAGGAGGATATATGCTGCCATCTTATAATGGCTAAATAAAAAAAGGAAATTTATGCTTACCTGATAAATTTATTTCTTTTACGATATGACGAGTCCACGGATTTCAACCTTACTTATGGGATATTGCCTCCTGGTCAGCAGGACTGTATATATAGCTCCTCCCTTCCCTCCCACTCCAGTCATTCGACCGAAGTTAGGAAGAGAAAGGAAAAGCCAAGGTGCAGAGGTGACTGAAGTTTAACAAAAATAAAGACCTGTCAGGGTGGGCCGTGGACTCGTCATATCGTAAAATAAAAAAAATTATCAGGTAAGCATAAATTTCCTTTTCTTTTACAAGATATGACCGGTCCACGGATTTCATCCTTACTTATGGGAAACAATACCAAAGCTATAGGACACGGATGAAAGGGAGGGACAAGACAGGAACCTAAATGGAAGGCACCACTGCTTGAAGAACCTTTCTCCCAAAAACAGCCTTGGACGAGGCAAAAGTATCAAATTTGTAAAATTTGGAAAAAGTGTGAAGAGACGACCAAGTTGCAGCCTTGCAAATCTGTTCAACAGAAGCATCATTTTTGAATGCCCATGAGGAAGCCACAGCCCTAGTAGAATGAGCCATAATTCTTTCAGGAGGCTGCTGTCCAGCAGTCTCATATGAAAAACGGAGGATACTCTTCAACCAAAAAGAAAGCGGTAGCCGTAGCTTTCTGACCCCTACGTTTTCCAGAGAAAACAAATAATGAAGATGATTCACGGAATTCTTTAGTCGCCTGCAAGTAAAACTTCAGGGCACAGACCACATCCAAGTTATGTAACAGACGCTCCTTCTTAGAAGGATTAGGACATAATGAAGGAACAATTTCCTGATGAATATTTTTGTTGGAAACAACCTTAGAAAGAGGAGAATCACATTGTAATGCCGAAAGCTCAGAAACTCTGCGAGCAGAAGAAATAGCACCAAAAATAAAACTTTCCAAGATGATAACTTAATATCTATGGAATGCATAGGTTCAAACGGAACCCCTTGAAGAACTTTAAGAACTAAATTCAAACTCCAAGGAGGAGCAATTGGTCTAAACACATTCTAGTCAGAGCCTGACAAAAAGATTGAACATCCGGAATATCTGCCAGACGTTTGCGTAGCAAAATAGATAAAGCAGAAATCTGTCCCTTTAAGGAACTTGCTGATAACCCTTTCTCCAATCCTTCTTGGAGAAAAGATAAAATCCTAGGAATCCTAATCTTACTCCATGAGTAGCCCTTGGATTCGCACCAATAAAGATATTTACGCCATATCTTATGGTAAATCTTTCTAGTAACAGGCTTACGTGCCTGGATCAAGGTATCAATGACCGAATCAGAGAACCCTCGCTTAGATAAAATCAAGCGTTCAATCTCCAAGCAGTCAGCTACAGAGAAACTCGATTTGGATGATGGAAGGGTCCCTGAATGAGAAGGTCCTGCCTCAATGGAAGCTTCCACGGTGGCAGAGAGGACATGTCCACCAGATCGGCACACAGGAGCGATGAGAATCACTGAAGCCCTCTCCTGTTTGATCCAAGCAATCACCCGGGGAAGGAGAGCAAACGGTGGAAACACATAAGCTAGGTTGAACGACCAAGGCACTGCCAAGGCATCTATCAGTTCGGCCTGAGGATCCCTGGACCTGGATCCGTATCTCAGGAGCTTGGCATTCTGACGAGATGCCATAAGATCCAGCTCTGGTCTGCCCCATCTGAAAGTCAGGGTGGCAAAGACCTCCGGATGGAGTTCCCATTCCCCCGGATGAAACGTCTGTCTGCTCAAAAAATCCGCTTCCCAGTTGTCCACTCCTGGGATATAGATTGCTGACAGATAACAAGAGTGAGCCTCCGCCCATCGAATTATCTTGGATACTTCTGTCATCGCTAAGGAACTCCTTGTTCCTCCCTGATGATTGATGTAAGCTACAGTCGTGATGTTGTCCGACTGAAATCGGATGAACTTGGCCGAAGCCAACTGAGGCCAAGTCTGAAGCGCATTGAATATTGCTCTCAACTCCAGAATATTGATTGGAAGTAGAGACTCTGACCGAGTCCACACACCCTAAGCCTTCAGGGAATTCCAGACTGCTCCCCATCCTAATAGACTGGCGTCCGTTGTCACTATCACCCATGTGGGTCTGCGGAAGCACGTCCCTCGGGACAGATGATCCGGCGACAACCACCAAAGAAGAGAGTCCCTTGTCTCCTGATCCAGATCTATCTGAGGAGACAAATTTGCATAATCTCCATTCCACTGTCTGAGCATGGTCAGTTGTAGAGGTCTGAGATGAAAACAAGCAAACAGAATGATGTCCATTGCCGCCACATCAATCCAATTACCTCCATGCACTGAGCCACTGATGGCCGAGGATTGGACTGAAGGGATCGGCATGTATTTAACATTTTTAACTTTCTGACTTCCATCAAAACGATTTTCATGGATATAGAGTCTATTAAGAGTTCCCAGGAAAGGAACCCTTGTCTGTGGAAGCAGTGAACTCATTTCTAAATTCACCTTCCACCCGTGAGTCCTCAGAAAGGAAAGAACAATGTCGGTATGAGACTTTGTCAGCTGATAAGACGACGCCTGGATCAGAATATCGTCCAGATAGCAAGGACCCTAGAACCTTCGTGAAGATCCTGGGTGCCGTGGCCAGCCCGAAAGGAAGAGCCACGAACTGAAAAGGTTTGTCCAGAAAGGCAAACCTCAGGAACTGGTGATGATCTCTGTGGATAGGAATATGAAGATATGCATCCTTTAAGTCCATGGTAGTCATATATTGACCCTCCTGGATCAATGGAAGCATTGTCTAAATAAATAGTCTCCATCTTGAAGGATGGAACTCTGAGAAACTTGTTTAGACTCTTGAGATCTAAAATGGGTCGGAACGTTCCCACTTTTCTGGGAACCACAAAAAGATTTGCGTAAAACCCTTGCCCCTGTTCCTGTATTGGAATGGGACAAATTACTCCCATAGTGGAGAGGTCTTCTACACAACGTAAGAACGTCTCTCTTTTTATCTGGTCTGCAGACAATCGTGAAAGAAGAAACCTTCCCGTTGGGAAGGAATTTCTGAACTCCAACTGATACCCTTGAGACACAATTTCTAGTGTCCAGGGATCCTGAACATCTCTTATCCAAGCCTGGACAAAGAGAAAAAGTCTGCCCCCTACGAGATCCGGTTCCAGATCGGGGGCCGCCCCTTTATGCTGTCTTGGGAGCAGCAGCGGGCTTCTTGGGTTGTTTACCCTTGTTCCAAGCCTAGTTGGATCTCCAGGTGGCTTTGGCTTCAGAATAGTTCCCTTCCTGTTGAAATTACGAAAGGAACGAAAATTACTCTGTCGTCCCCTTTGCTTAGATGTTTTGTCCTGAGGGAGGAGATGACCCTTACCTCCCGTAATATCAGAAATGATTTCCTTCAAATCAGGCCCGAATAGGGTCTTTCCCTTGAAAGGAATAGCCAAAAGCTTGGATTTAGAAGACACATCCGCCGACCAAGATTTTAACCATAAAGCTCTTTGTGCCAAGATGGAGAATCCCGAACTCTTAGCAGCTAACTTGGTTATCTGAAAGGAAGCATCCGTAATAAAAAAAATTAGCCAACTTTAGCGCCTTAATTCTGTCCTGTATTTCCTCTAAGGAGATCTCAGTTCTAAGAGACTCTTCTAGAGCGTCAAACCAAAAAGCAGCCACAGTTGTGACTGTTACAATGCAGGCCGCCGGTTGCAATAAAAACCCCTGATGAATATTTAGCTTTTTGAGAAGTCCCTCCAACTTCTTATCCATGGTGTCTTTGAAAGCACAACTGTCCTCGATAGGAATAGTTGTACGCTTCGCCAGGGTAGAAATAGCTCCCTCCACCTTAGGGACCGTCTGCCAAGAGTCAGCTATAGGGTACATTTTCTTAAAAATAGGGGAAGGAGAGAACGGGATACCCGGTCTTTCCCATTCCCTATCAATAATTTCCGAAATTCTCATAGGAACCGAAAAAACATCGGAATAAGAAGGGACCTCTAAGTTTTTGTCCATCTTACTCAATTTCTCTGGTGGAACCGCAATAGAATCACAGTCGTCCAGAGTCACCAAAACCTCTCGTAGCAAAAGGCAGAGGTGTTCAAGTTTAAATCTGAAGGACATGACGTCCGAATCTGTCAGGGGTAATGCACTTCCTGTGTCAGACAGTTCCCCCTCAGACAGGATCTCCCTACCCCCCAATTCAGAGCCCTGGGAAGGTATATCGGAGATAGCCATTAAAGCATCAGAAGTCGCAGGGACCACATGGGCCTCTGTCCTGCTGCGTTTGCCTTGTAGGTCTCAGAGATCAACGGTGAACACAAGCAGAGCTCTCTTTCTATACTGGTATCTGAGATTTTACCCACTGGATACCAGGAATACACAGTGTAGTTGGGTGACGATTTGGCTGTGCTCAGCTTCTGCTATATACTCATTCAGAACCTCTGTGCTCTACGCTGAACCCTGCTTTAACACTCACAGCGGTACTTGGCTGTTCGGAGCCTTACGGAACTACAATTGCCGGCTGCCTATTGGAGGTCACTGGGTGACGTACATCAGTCGAGGTGTGTCTGTCGGGCGACCCAGAACAGTCCCGATCTGCGCTTAGAGGCACGCCATCTGCGCCGCTTTGTTTGTGAGTATCTGGTACTACGGGGTGAAGCTTTATCGTGTGGGAATTTTATCCTGTTCAACTAACGATACTGTTTTATGTTTTTGGCGCCTCTCTTCTTTCTCTCCCTTCTACCATAGCCAGAAATCCATCTGGATTACTATCGGGAGTGCTGCCATCAAGTTCGGTATCTCATCACTACAATCAACATCCAAGCACTAGCGCACCCTCTGAGGACTGTCAATCCGTTTGCCTTGTAACACTGGCAACTTAGATATAACTTCTGTAAGAGTAGATGACATAACTGCAGCCATATCCTGCAGAGTGAATGAAGTGGACGCAGTTTAAGAACATGGCGTCGTCTGTGCGGGCGTTAAAGGCTGTGACGCTTGGGGAGAAGTTTGCAGTATACCCTGAGTCTTATCAGTCTAAGAACAGCCACTAGATAAATCTTTATTATACTGTAAAGCCCTCTCAATGCATGGGGGGCAAAACGTAACAGGGGGTTCCACAATGGCATCTAAACACATAGGACAAGTACTGTGTTCGATGTCTTCCATAGTAACAGAAGCAAAGGCAAGCGTGGTCAAATCACTGATAAACAGAAAAAAATCAGTTCAAATAAAATTGTGTACTGTGTCTTTAATTAGAATTAAAAACCCAAAATGTATAAAATAAATATAAGTCAGGTGCGGTTTAATTTATACTCCACACTCCTCATGTGGGCCCCGATATAAATACCCACTGGTCCCAGAGAAAAAAAGCACACAGTCACCCTGCCACAGCTCCGCTGCGGCTCCTACCTGCCTCCACGGACCACCGCTACCTTTCCAAACAGCGTGCCTAAGATCGCTTGAAGTACAACGTGACAAGCGGACTTAGGAGCTGTAAGAGAACACTGCTCAAGTACCCCACCGGAACTCAACTGAGACAAAACTGCGCGGATAAGCACGCAAAATCAAACCCCGCCAATCATGGGTGGAAACAAAGCACAGAACCCAGTAAAATAATAAAGGCTTATCGCCATGTACCGGAATCAAGTTAAGGCCATAGTCCTACATAAACACTACCCCCAGCGTCAGCCAAACTCTTTAAACATAAAATTAAACAGAGACCTGCCCGTTACAGTACTTCCACATCTGAGTACTACAGTAAACCTCCCAGCGCTTCTGGCTAACGATTGAAATGCCGGACTGTCTGGAAAACTTAATGTGTTGGTTGACATTCGTATACTAGTACCAAAAATATTTGTTCAGGGAGACCCTTGTCAGAGCCCATAACCCCCAACTGCCAGAGTAGAGTACAGTCAGTTCTGAGATATGCTGCAGAGGCCCAGAAATAAAAAGACTGCACTTACCTCCATGCTGAGTAACAGCATGAAAATACACACAGTGTCAAGAGGTCCACTCTTCCTCCTGAGGTCCTGTGAAGACATAAGGGTCTTAGGAAAATTCACTAAGTCCATATCCAGGCACCACCAATATGAGAGGCGTAGTGAGACTAAAACCTCACAAGTTCCCATAGTGTAATTGGTTTTTCCAGAGGTTGCCCGGTAGTAAAATAGTACACTTTGGCACCATTTAAAAATAAAAAAAACTCTTGATTGAAGAATCTAAACACCTCACTTTACCTCTTCCTATCACAAACACGGGCAAAGCAAATGACTGGAGTGGGAGGGAAGGGAGGAGCTATAAATACAGCTCTGCTGTGGTGCTCTTTGCCTCCTCCTGCTGACCAGGAGGCGATATCCCATAAGTAAGGATGAAATCAGTGGACTCGTCATATCTTGTAAAAGAAAAAAACAAAATTTATGCTTACCTGATAAATTTCTTTCTCTTGTGGTGTATCCAGTCCACAGGTTCATCCATTACTTGTGGGATATTCTCCTTCCCAACAGGAAGTTGCAAAGAGGACACCCACAGCAGAGCTGTCTATATAGCTCCTCCCCTAACCCCCACACCCAGTCATTCGACCGAAGGCAAGTAAGAAAAAGGAGAAACTATAGGGTGCAGTGGTGACTGTAGTTGTAAAAAATAAAAACTCCTGACTTAAAAATGACAGGGCGGGCCGTGGACTGGATACACCACAAGAGAAATAAATTTATCAGGTAAGCATAAATTTTGTTTTCTCTTGTAAGGTGTATCCAGTCCACGGGTTCATCCATTACTTGTGGGATACCAATACCAAAACTATAGGACACGGATGAAGGGAGGGACAAGGCAGGAACTTAAACAGAAGGAACCACTGCCTGTAAGACCTTTCTCCCAAAAATAGCCTCAGAGGAAGCAAAAGTATCAAATTTGTAGAATTTAGAAAAAGTATGAAGCGAAGACCAAGTTGCCGCCTTGCAAATCTGTTCAACAGAAGCCTCATTTTTAAATGCCCATGTGGAAGCTACCGCTCTAGTAGAGTGAGCTGTAATCCTCTCAGGAGGCTGCTTGCCAGCAGTCTCATAAGCTAACCGGATCATGCTTCTCAGCCAAAAAGAAAGAGAAGTTGCCGAAGCCTTGAGACCTCTCATCTTTCCAGAGTAGACAACAAACAAGGCAGATGTTTGACGAAAATCCTTAGTTGCTTGTAAGTAGAACTTTAAAGCACGAACCAGATCCAGATTGTGCAACAACCGTTCCTTCTTAGAAGAAGGATTCGGACACAGAGAAGGAACAACAATTTCCTGATTAATATCTCTATTGGAAACAACCTTAGGAAGAAAACCTGGCTTAGTACATAACACCACCTTATCCGCATGGAAAATCAGGTATGGTGAATCACACTGCAGAGCAGAGAACTCTGAAACTCTTCGAGCTGAAGCGATAGCAACAAGAAACAAAACTTTCCAAGATAAAAGCTTAATATCTAATGAATGCATAGGTTCAAACGGAACCCCTTGAAGAACTTTAAGAACTAAATTTAAACTCCATGGCGGAGCAACTGGTTTAAATAGCGGCTTGATTCTGACCAAAGCCTGACAAAACTCCCAAACGTCTGGAACATCTGCCAGACGCTTGTGAAAGAGAATAGACAGAGCAGATATCTGTCCTTTTAAGGAACTAGCTGACAATCCTTTTTCCAATCCTTCTTGGAGAAAAGATAGAATCCTAGGGATCTTGACCCTACTCCATGAGAAACCCTTGGAATCACACCAGTTAAGATATTTACACCATATCTTGTGATAGATCTTCCTGGTGACAGGCTTCCTAGCCTGGATCAAGGTATCAATAACAGACTCAGAAAAACCACGCTTTGATAAGATCAAGCGTTCAATCTCCACGCAGTCAGGCGTAGAGAAGTTAGATTTGAGTGTTTGAATGGACCTTGGATTAGAAGGTCCTGCCTCTATGGCATAGGCCATGGTGGGCAGGATGACATGTCCACCAGATCTGCATACCAAGTCCTGCGAGGCCACGCAGGAGCAATTAAAATCACCAAAGCTTTCTCCTGCTTGATTCTGGCAATCAGACGCGGGAGAAGAGGAAACGGTGGAAACACATAAGCCAGGCTGAAGGACCAGGGCGCTGCTAGGGCATCTACTAGTGCTGACCGAGGATCCCTTGACCTGGACCAGTAACAAGGAAGCTTGGCATTCTGACGGGACGCCATCAGATACAGCTCCGGTCTGCCCCATAGATGAATCAGTTGGACAAATACCTCCGGGTGAAGCTCCCATTCCCCCGGGTGAAAAGCCTGCCGACTTAGAAAATCCGCCTCCCAGTTCTCTACTCCTGGGATATGGATAGCTGAGAGATGGCAATAGTGAGCCTCTGCCCATAGAATTATCTTGGAAACCTCCATCATTGCCAGGGGACTCCTTGTTCCCCCTTGATGGTTGATATAGGCTACAGTCGTGATGTTGTCCGACTGAAATCTGATGAACCTGACCGCATCCAGTTGAGGCCATGCCTGAAGAGCATTGAATATTGCTCTTAATTCCAGAATGTTTATCGGGAGGAGGGCTAACTCTTGAGTCCTGCAAATGGACAATTAACCCTATGGCCCCCAAACCGGATTGAAAAAACCTCTACCACCAGTATAAAACCACTAAACATCTCACCACAGCTCTGCTGTGGTGCCTACCTGCCCTTAAGTACGAACAGAAATTGAAGAAACCCTCTTTAGTGGTCCTCAGACACAGCAGGAATCCTCTAGAAAAGCTTGATGTCTTGGAATGAAAGCAAGCGCGCAACTGAGGCGCGAAAATAGGCCCCTCCCACCACACTCTATGTCAGAGGGGCCTTAAAGAAACACTCCTAGGAATTTGTGAAAAAAGCCATGTGGAAAATCAACCCCAAAAACAAGTTTAAACACTGTCAAAAAAACGATCTGCATATGTAAAAGGCAAACGTTTTTAACACCTAATCACCAGATAACAAACAACAACATGAGTATTACCCAACCTTGCAAGCTGATCCCAGTCGTTATTAAATCACTGTATCTAGCTTACCACATTTTCAAAAAGGCTCTGTCAGCATTTTCTAGAACTTATCTCTCTAGAAATAATTATACTGAACATACCTCAAAGCAGGCAAACTGCAGGGCGTTCCCCCAGCTGAAGTTTTCCCATACTCTTCAGTTATGAGTGAGGACAGCAATGGACCTTAGTTACAATCTGCTAAGATCATCATCCTCCAGGCAGAATTCTTCTTCTAATTTCTGCCTGAGAGCAAACAGTACAACGCCGGTACCGTTTAAAATAACAAACTCTTGATTGAAGATGAAAAACTACACTAAATCACCACATATCTCTTTATACTTCCACTTGTTGAGAGCTTGCAAAGAGAATGACTGGGGGTGGGGGTTAGGGGAGGAGCTATATAGACAGCTCTGCTGTGGGTGTCCTCTTTGCAACTTCCTGTTGGGAAGGAGAATATCCCACAAGTAATGAATGAACCCGTGGACTGGATACACCTTACAAGAGAAAGTATTTTTTTAAATACTTTTTTCCTTTTACCCTGTATGAAGTGGCACAAGATGGTTTGGGTGTCCGCAGTACAACAATCACAATAAGGTACTTGTTAATGCAGTGTAGACTGTCCATTTAACATAATATTTACCTCTGTGATTACCTTGTATCTAAGCCTCTGCAGACTGCCCCTTTATATCAGTGCTTTTGACAGACTTGTATTTTAGCCAATCAGTGCTGACTCCTAGGTAATGCCACGGAAGTGAGCACAATGTTAACTATATGACACATGAACTAGCGCTGTCTTGCTGTAAAAAAATATCAAAATGCACTAAGATGATAGGCGTCCCAACAAGGGCTTAGAAATAAGCATATGAGCCTTCCTAGGTTTAGCTTTCAACATAGAATACCAAAAGAACAAAGTAAATTTGATGATAAAAGTAAATAGGAAAGTCGTTTTAAATGGCATAGCCCATCTGAATCGTGAAAAATTAATTTTAATTAGACTGTCCCTTTAAGTTCTCAGAATCAGAAAAAACACTATTTCAATCTTTACATAGTAGATGAGGTTGAAAAAAGATAGAAGTCCATTGAGTTCAACCTATAGAAATCTAATATACTTACAAAAAAGCTTCAGTTGCGCTTAAATTAATCCAATTAAAAGGTGACCCATTTAACACAAGCAATCAGATCCCTGAATTCAAATGTATCCAAACCATTTTTAAATGTATCTAAAGGTATTGGCATTCACCACCTCCTCGGGTAATGAGTTCCACAATCTAATTGCTCTTACAATTATAGAAAAATGGGGCACAATAAATAATGAAAGCATATTTGAATATTGTTTTATTACACATAATAAGCATTTTATTTTACAATCTAAATATGTTTACTGTCTTTTTTTTTAAATATATTTTAATTAATTGATTCCATTTAAAAGAAGAAGTGTAATGTTTTGAAATGTTCATATTAACCACTAATAACAGATTTCTCTTTTTGATTGACTGAAGCCTGGAGTAGGGTGTCCACAAGACAAGTATTTGCTCATTGAAATGGAACATTTAATTTAGGCAGTTCAATGTCTGTTGCTTAAAATGATTTAGGTTGCTACTTAAAGGAGTAATAAAAAAAATCATAACTTATGACCATCACAGAAGACATAGTATCATCAAAGTAAAGATCATTGCTCACATCAGAAAAAAACTGTATTCTGCATATTTAAATTGAATGTCAATAAACGAGTGAAATGTAAATTTTGATGAATTAAAGTGCCCTTGATTTTAATAGGATTATTTAAAAACAAGGGCACCGATTCATCTAAATTGACATTCACTTTAATAAGTCATTTTTGGGGTGAGTGAGACACACACACATATCTATATATAAAAAATATTTAGGACAGACATTCATAAACTTGGCCCTCCAGAGGTTTTGGAACTACATTTCCCATTATGCTCAGCCAGCATATATTTTTAATAACCCAGTTTAAACCTTGAATGTGACAACCAACAAATTTGCACATAGAATTACATTGCTTGTAGTTTCCTTAAAGGGACAATGTACTCAGGCAAGCAGCTAATAAGAGTTTGTTGTATTCAAAGTTGCTACAGGAACACCTTTTCAAATGGACAGGCCTCTTTTCCCACCCTCAACTGGGAGTTTGATTTATGCTGCTTTCTCCTAATTACATAGTTTTTCTATAGCCGATACTGTAATATTAAAATTTTCAGTATAGGTGGTAGTTTCAAATGGCAAAAGTGAGTATTTCAAAAGACAAAAAAAAAAACAAAGGGTTGATTTGTAAACAATTTCATTCACTCCAGGTAAAATGGACAATTGGGAATATATTTATGGAGAACAAATTTACTGTACAACGTCCCTTTAACGTTATACTGAGACAGATCTCCAGACTAAATCATTAAAGTGAAGGTAAAGCAATCAAGGTAACATTGCAGATAACACTAAAATATAAATAAAGTAGAGTAAACTGGGTGGGACAGGAAAAAAGGTGAAGGAGCCCTAAAAATGTAATGGGCAGAAAAAAAGTAAAGCTCCCTAAATTCATGAACTTTAGGCACCCTGAGATGAGCAATGATCTTTCATGTGCTGTCAATTATTATAATAAACTCTAAAATCAGCTCCTCATTTTACAACTAACTCCTCACCTCACCCCCCCGGCCTCCGCTGCTTCTGATGTTTCCAGACTTGTCACCTCCACTAGAGGGAGGTGACTGTGAAGTTGTCCTCAGGCATATTATCAGGCCCCATGAACCCACCCTTCATGTTGGGGGGGGAAAGGATGGGGGGACCTTGTGGGGGAAAGGCCGGGTAGCGGTAGGAATCCTGGAGCTGCACCATAGAGTCTCTCTGCACAGGGGAGTGGGTGATATCATTGAGTAAAGGGCAAGGATAAGGGTTTCTGTGGTGTCCCCTCACCATGTCCAGCGTCTCTTTGTCTCTTTTGGGGCTGGGGATGTGGGGGCTCAGGCAGGATACTCCATCTCCCCTCCTGCCCATGAAGTCCGATAATAACCCCCCCTTGCCATCATAGGGTGGGCTACAGGGTGGGTACCAGTAACCAGCATTCTTACAGCTGGGTGGATCATAACGGTGATGACTTGGGGGCTGAGGGGGAAGCTGCTCTCTACAAGAGGGTAGATGTGGGGGCAAACCATGTTTCAGGGGATCACAGGATGAGGGAAGTGTGGGAACTAGCTTCCTTCCTTCCCCTGGTCGCAGCTCCAATGTAGGTGAGCAATTTGGGGAAAAGGGAGAGTCCTGCAGAGGGTGATCATAGCCTAGGCTTGGGGGTGGCACTGGAGGATGAGGCACACCCACTGTGTTGCTGCCTCCAGCTTGAGGATGATGGGAAAAGTGTTTACCAGGCTCTAGCTCAGTGGTAGGAGGGCCAAGTCCAGGGGAATCACTCTGGAAGCCAAAGGTGCCATCAGAAGGGGTGGACGGATTCATGGAATAAGGACCAGAAAAGTCGCAGGGGGGTTCTCTCTCGCTCAACCCATATGCCCGAGAATGAGAGGGAAGTGGAGACATGCTGCTGTCCCCACTATAGCAGTCAAGTCCAAGATCTGAAGTCTCGTGAAATAGGGAGTTAACTGAAGAAGGTGGAGGAGCAGGTGGTTTGGGAGCAAATTTGTTTTTGCCTGACCCCCGCTCTTTCTTGCCAGTGGCACAGCCTCCCCCTCGACCACCACGTGGGCCTCTGGGTCCTCCGCCTCTTTTGGTAGGAAAGCCAGTTGGTGGAGCAGTAGCAGAGGAAGAGGAGGAGGATGGGGAAGAAGAGGAAAAACCAAGGTGATGGTGTTGCTGGGAAGGATCAAAAATGTCTGCCTTCTTTCTGCGTCCCCTTCCTGGCTTGGCTGCTTGGTGAAAAAGAACACTCTGGTTCCAGCTATAACCAGGTGCAGAGGATGTTTCATTCCAATCCATCATTAACTTCTCTAAACTGGACAAGCTTGATTGGCCCTCACTTGATGATGCTTCACTGTTAGCTCTACGGTAGCCAGTACCAGGTTGTGTGTATTGTGTGCTGTCAGAGGAGGACTCAGACATATTATCTGTGTTCTGCTTGGCTTTCTGTGGTGTGTAGTTACTAATGTCCAGAATTACATTGGGCTCTGTCATATGACAGTCAAACCCAGGGCCATACAATTGGCTAAAACTTTCAGAGCCCCAGTCTGTCTGTCCATAACCTTGTCTGAATCCCCACTGTCCTGTCCCAGAGGCACCTGGAAAAGGACGATTGTTTTCCCCAGGAAAAAGTGGTCCTGAAACCTTGGGTAGCATGTAGCCAGCAGGGGAAGAAGTGCCAGAGCGACTCTCACTCCTCAGTGGCGGAAAAGGTGGTAACTCCGATGTGTTGAAAAAGGGGTTTTTAGATAAGTTGTTTCCTGAACCCACTACTGAAGTTTGCTGTGGTTGCTGGTTGAAGCCAGTGCTGCTGTGGGCACTGCCTGGTGATGAGGGTAGGCTGTTGGCACCACCACTGAAAGAGAAGCTACAGTCCTTGTTTCCCACACAGTCTGGAGGTCCAGGATATTGCTTGTTAGGAGCAAAGATCCCATGTCCAGACATGTTTTGAACACCAGATCCTGCAAACCCTCCAAACTGTCCAAAGTTCCCAGCATGGTGTGAGGTTGGAGAGCGTGAAAGCAATTTTTGGAAGGCTTCAGAGCCACGGCACTCTGGCTGAGTTAGTGCTGAGTAGCTTGTTGCCCCCCTGTTTGGTGGAAAGGGCTGCCTTGTTTGCCCTTGGCTTTGGTACGATGACTCCTGGATGCTGGCTTTGGCTCCCCGGGAACTTGAGTAGGACTGGAGTGTCCTTGGGTTTGGAGAAGAGGACGATCCTGAAAATGCAGATGCTGACTTGCGGGCTTCCTGTCTTTGGGCAGCCATGGAAAAATCCACTAAATCAGAGGAATCATCTGAATCTAAAAGGGAGCGGAAATATCCAGTGAAGAGTCCATGTCTATCCTGACTTCCTCCCTCAGTTTGGGTTGTTGAACCAGAATTTCCTCCTGGGTAGTACCCTGGCCGACTTGGGGATTCACTATTTATCGCAGCAAATCCTCTGTGCTCAGGCCCCTGGTAACTGCAATGTCTATTGCTAGACTGGCTGTGGGAGAGCTGTGATAGCCATGGGCCTCCCTTGCCCTCTCCACCCCATTCAGATATACCAGAGTATCCTACTCCCTCATTTGTCATGTCATCAAGCATTGCACCATTCTTTCTGGATCTCCTTTTACGTTTAGGCTTGGCATTAGGATCTGGCTCTACTCGTGGTTGCCTCCGTTTCCGAGGTTTTAGAGGATCAACAGGTCGGGGTTTTGATTTCTTCTTGCCAATTCCCTCAAAAAACTCACTAAAAGAGCAGCGGGACAGGTCAGCATTGTGGCTGTTGCATCCTCCTCGCCGACCTGGTCCCCCTCCTCGCCCTCCTCGCCTGCGGTATCCTTGTACTCTGTGAAGATATTGTGAAATACTGTGTGTATCAGGAGCCTGATGTACAGACTCCGGCAGTGATGGTGTCCAGCAGCGAGGAGGAGAGGTGCGCCCAGCTCCTTGGTTCTGGCGGTTAAGGAATGCCAGCTTTGCCAAAACATCACTGTATTCTGATTTGCTATCATTGGCATCAGCAGCATAAGATGGCTGGGGAGATGCTAGCTTCTGTTTCCTTCTTCTCCTCTTCTTTACCACCTCACCCTCAGGCAATGGTGGGGGTGGCTGAGGAACAGGAGGGGGAGGGGCAATGGGTTCAGCTGGAAGAGGCTGTGAAATCATTGGTGGTGCTTCCCGTGCCAGCACAAGATTTTTGGGAGGTCGCCCTCTTCTCCTCTTGAGGATAATGGGGAGTTCCCCTGGTGGGAACACCATCACAACATTTCGCCCATTGTTTTTCATCTTCAGGAGGGAAGTGGGGCCTGGGCCAGAACCTCCAATTAACTCTCCCCCTTCTACACTTAGGGAGCTACTAAAAGATGACACTTTGTAGCTGGTCTTGTTTCTCCTGCCCATAGGCATTGGGATCTTAGCAATGCGTACCACCATCTTACGCATGCCTCTGCGCTTTGGCTTCTTTGGGGGACCTTCTTCTACTTTAGGTTCTGTCTCATTAAGCTGCTGCATGATTGTTGGGCGTGGGTGAAGCAGAGTTGGCTCATGGAGACGATAGGCTCTGGGCTCATCTGGAGTTCGTTGGTATGGAGGCATAACATGAGCTCGAGACAAGCTCTCTGATGTTCTTGGTCTTCCTGGTCTCCTCCTACGCCCTCTACCCCCTCTATCACCTCTGCGGCCTCTTGGTCCAAACCTAGGACCTCCTCGATGAGAAAATGGCAAACGTCTGATAGTCTCTGCTGCAGGGGAAAAGAGAGGGAGCATCCAGGGAAGCTCCTCATCAAACCGTGGCTCTATTCTAATTTCCCTTTCCATTGGTTTCTTCTCCATCTCCTTAATCATTTCATGCCTCTCCTCAAGTAGATCTTCCTTTTCTTCCTCTCTCATTTCTTCGTCTCCATCTTTTATGGGAGTTTCATGTTCATGGCCAACTATAGTCTTAAACTCATTCTCCTGAGTCATTTCTGCAATCTGTTCCTCTTTCACTTCGGATTCCTCTTCCTGCTCATCACCTGATGATTCTTCATGTTTATTTTCCTCTTTCTCTTCTTCTGATGATGACTCTTCCTGTTTATTCTCTTCTTGCTCTTCTCCTGATGACTCTTCCCGTTTATTCTCTTCTTGATCGTCACCAGATGATTCCTCTTCCTGTTTACTCTCTTCCAGGTCTTCCCCTGACTCATCTTCGGGTTTACTCTCCTCTTGCTCCTCTCCTGAATCATCATCTTGTTTATTCTCTTCATGCTCCTCTCCTGATTCATCTTCCCGTTTACTCTCCTGCTCATCCCCTGAATCCTCCTCCTGCTTACTTTCCTCATGTTCTTCTCCTGATTCATTGCTTTCTTCCTGTTTATTTGCTTCATTCTCCTCTCCTGAATCCCCATCTTCCTGTTTGATTTTACTCTCCTCCATCTCTTCTTTTTTACTAACAACCTCCTCCTCTTGGTCCCTCTCACTTTCTGCAGGCTGAGGTTCCATCCAGGCTAAAGCTGCTAATTCTCTAAGGACTTGTGAGCTTGCTAAACCCATAGAGTCTGGGTTGGGTGAGACAGGTATGTTTTGCTCCTTCTCTACAGTCTCTTGGGGCTTCTCCTCAGGGCTGCGCAAGCCACAGGCAAGGCTGTGAGATGAAAAGAAACTGTACTGTAATCCAGGCTCTGTGTCTTCTGGTTCTGTTGGAGGGCTAACATCAGCATAGTCCAGACGTACCCCACTAGATCGAAGATCATTGGAAAGCTGGTTAAGATCCTTCATAATATCCATCAGCCTTACAACTGGCTGAAGGTTAACACGTCCGTTGCCACACTTTCTTCTTAATAGGGTGAGAATACCATCCACACCCAGTTTAGTAGACCCTGCAGATGCTTGACGACAGTTAGATTTAGCAGTCCGGCCACAAGATTCGTGTCGTAGAGAGCGAGAATCCTCGTCTTGAGGTGATGCGTAAGGGGAGCCAATGTGATGTTCCGAGTGAGTCTGAGTGGTATCTAAAAAATAAAGAGAAGTGATTATTACGACGTATCATTTATTGGAAGACTGTAATTTAGGGTGTGATATAGACTGGCTAAAAGGGGACTGTATGGGCACTGTATTGTAAATATATGGTGAGATGTCAAGATGTAGCCTCACTAGGGCTATTAGAGGGTTAAAGGGAAAGCCTCTGTGAGGTTGCCAGTGAGGCTGCAGGGCAGAGTGCAAGCTGGTACAAGTTGGGATGATAGGCAGCCTCACCATAGCAGCTAATAGAGCTGGAGGGCAGCATACTCATTCAGTATATTTGAAGAGGATAGCAGGGCTGCAGGGCAGCATGTACTTGGCAGCTAGTAGGGCTGCAGGAAAGTGTGTCCATGGCAGCTAGTGATGATGGAGGTAAGCTGGTCTGTGATAGATAGGAGGACCACAGGGCAGTGTGACAGTGGAAAATCAGGGCATATGTTAAAAGGATCAGTAATGGGACACAAAAGCAGTCGTTTTAGAACTAACACACGATGGGGACATGTGTTTGGCTGGCATGTCAGGAGTAAAAGGTAGTGTAGCAGTGCTCCTTTCCAAAAGCCAGCAGAGGGAGCACTTAAAGGGATAGGAAAGTCAAAATTGAACTTGCATGATTCAGATAGAGTATGTCACTTTAATATACTTTAAATTCACTTCTATTTTCAAATGTGTCTCGTTCTCTTGGTACCCCTTGTTGAAAAAGAATATGCACATATCCTACACAGTGGGAGCTAGCTGATTGGTGCCTGCACACATTTGTCTCTTGTGATTGGCTAACTAGATGTGTTCAGCTAGCTGCTATTAGTGCAATATTTTTCATTCAACAATAGAAAACAAGACAATGAAGCAAATTTGATAATAGAAGTAAAAATTGGAAAGTTGTTTCAAACTGAATGTTCTATTTGAATCATGAAAGAAATGTTGGGGTTTCCTGTCACTTTAACTTTAAGGGTCAAATAGGGCATCAGCCAGGTGCCTGGAAGGTTAATTGGATTAGGCCGCAGATTAGGATCCCAATAATATAAGGACAATGGCATAAGGACAGAAAGGCCTGTGCAGTTTTTTTGCTAACGACCTACACAACATTTAAAACTCAGGGTTTTATTTTGTTTTTTTTGGAATGTCTGCTAGGTTAATTAATGGGTCTAACATTGTGATTGATTATTTGGTCATCAAATAAGAAAATCAATTAAATTCGGCCTGTGTGGGATACTTGAGAACCAAGTAAGTGCACCAAAGCTTAGTATACTTACTCTCGTGCTTAACGCTCCGCCCACTGTACTTTGTGTCTCTGGAAATAAAAAACAATATAAATTAATTCACAGATCCAATAACTCTAATTATTCAGATGAGTTAACATAAAATTATAAGACAAAGTCTTAAGAAACCTGCTGCAACTTCCCAACAGCAAGGACATGTTATGGCCAAGGACTACAAATTGAATTATTCTGCCCAGTTTAATTTTATTCAGATTATACATGATGAAGTTTATATATTCATACATGAACTAGAAAACAAAATATAACAGGCAACTAGCACAATTATCGTGTTTAATTTATTTGACTGCTTTAAAA